>NC_047110.1:5060911-5138532 GCF_902500255.1 Thalassophryne amazonica
TTTATTGTGGGCAGTCTAAGGCACACCTGTGCACTAATCATGGTGTCTAATCAGCATCTTGATATGGCACAGCTGTGAGGTGGGATGGATTATCTCAGCAAAGGAGAAGTGCTCACTATCACAGATTTAGACTGGTTTGTGAACAATATTTGAGGGAAATGGTGATATTGTGTATGTGGAAAAAGTTTTAGATCTTTGAGTTCATCTCATACAAAATGGGAGCAAAACCAAAAGTGTTGCGTTTATATTTTTGTTGAGTATACTTAGGTACCCTCATAGATAACAAGCGTAATTTTTCACAAAATGTGGATGAGATTTATAAGAAAGCCAGCCAGAGACTATTCCTGATTAGGAAACTCAGGGGCTTTGGTGTGAGCTCACAGACTCTTCAGAAAGTCTATGTTAGTCTCATTGAAAGTGTTCTTGTGTTCAATATAACTGTATGGTTTGGCTATCTCACAGTTGTAAACAAGAACAAACTGAACAAAACTGTTAAAAATGCAGTGAAGGTGATTGGTCAGGAGCAAAAGTCACTGGATGTTCTTTACCAGACAGCTTTGCAGAGAATGACAAAATCCATCATCAGTGACAAGGACCATCCTTTGTTTGAGGAGTTTGAACTGATGCCCTCTGGGCGCCGTTACAGAATGCCTTTTGCAACAAAGAAGGTGTATAGGGGGTCATTTGTGCCTAATGCAGTCAGTCTACTGAACAGGTGCTAGTGAAGTTATGCAGCACATGAAATTGGATGAATTTTTATGAAATCATTATTTATTGTAATTTTATCTATTGTATATTAACTGTCATGTTTTGTGATTGTTTAAACTTTTTTGTGGTGAACCAAAGACAAGTTTCCACTGAGGTGGACAATAAAGTTGAATCTAATCTAATCTAATCTAAATTAGAAACAGTCCAGCAGGTAACAATATTCATCATGTCCATGACTTAATATACTAAAACAATTACAGTAGTGTTCAAAATAGTAGTAGTGCTATGTGCCTAAAGAGATTAATCCAGGTTTTGAGTATATTTCTTATTGTTACATGGGAAACAAGGTACCAGTAGATTCAGTAGATTCTCACAAATCCAACAAGACCAACATTCATGATATTCACACTCTTAAGGCTATGAAATTGGGCTATTAGTAAAAAAAAAAAAAAAAAGTAGTAAAGGGGGTGTTCACAATAATAGTAGTGTGGCATTCAGTCAGTGAGTTCGTCAGTTTTGTGGAACAAACAGGTGTGAATCAGGTGTCCCCTATTTAAGGATGAAGCCAGCACCTGTTGAACATGCTTTTCTCTTTGACAGCCTGAGGAAAATGGGACGTTCAAGACATTGTTCAGAAGAACAGCGTAGTTTGATTAAAAAGTTGATTGGAGAGGGGAAAAGTTATATACAGGTGCAAAAAATTATAGGCTGTTCATCTACAATGATCTCCAATGCTTTAAAATGGCAACTTTCTGGCTTTAAGAAACACTATAAGAAATCAGGAGAAAAAATTGTGGCAGTCAGTAACGGTTACTTTTTTAGACCAAGCAGAGGGAAAAAATATGGAATCACTCAATTCTGAGGAATAAATTATGGAATCACCCTGTAAATTTTCATCCCCAAAACTAACACCTGCATCAAATCAGATCTGCTCATTAGTCTGGGTTGTAGTTGTAGTTGTAGTTGTACTTCCTAGGGTTTGTAAGAGTAGAATGGGAGGCAGAACCTTCAGCTTTCAGGCTCCTCTCCTGTGGAACCAGCTCCAAATTCAGATCAGGGAGACAGACACCCTCTCTACTTTTAAGATTAGGCTTAAAACTTTCCTTTTTGAAAAAGCTTATAGTTAGGGCTGGATCAGGTGACCCTGAACCATCCCTTAGTTATGCTGCTATAGACTTAGACTGCTGGGGGGTTCCCATGATGCACTGAGTGTTTCTTTCTCTTTTTGCTCTGTATGCACCACTCTGCATTTAATCATTAGTGATTGATCTCTGCTCCCCTCCACAGCATGTCTTTTTCCTGGTTCTCTCCCTCAGCCCCAACCAGTCCCAGCAGAAGACTGCCCCTCCCTGAGCCTGGTTCTGCTGGAGGTTTCTTCCTGTTAAAAGGGAGTTTTTCCTTCCCACTGTTGCCAAGTGCTTGCTCACAGGGGGTCGTTTTGACCGTTGGGGTTTTGCCATAATTATTGTATGGCCTTGCCTTACAATATAAAGCGCCTTGGGGCGACTGTTTGTTGTGATTTGGCGCTATATAAATAAAATTGATTTGATTTGATTAATTTCCTGTTTGACTGGTTTGATTTTTTTCTGTTTGTCTCACAGCTCTCATCTCTTCAGCCCCACAGAGGAACACCAAGGATAAAGACGCAGATCCACGGCAATCTTGTTGATCATGCGACATTACAGATTCATTTTGAGGACCGTGACTTTCCTGATCATCCTGCAGGGGGCAGCAATGGTGCTCTTTTACGGTTGGTGTCTCCAGCACAAGTGCAGCAGTGTCACAGAGTCCAACAACAAAGTTCACGTGTTGGTGCTTACGTCGTGGCGGTCAGGTTCCTCTTTCCTGGGTCAGGTGTTCGGCCAACACCCGTCGGTGTTCTATCTCATGGAACCCGGGTGGCACGTGTGGACACAATTGAGGGTTGGTGCACGGAAAACCCGGATGGCTGTAAGGGATCTGTTACGAAGCCTATTCCAGTGTGACTTCTCAGTAATGGAGTCTTACCTGGAACAGACGTCTCACATCTCCAACTTGTTCTTTTGGAGTCACAGTCGAGCGCTGTGCTCGCCTCCAGCCTGCTCTCTCACACCACGCAACCAAATAAGCAACCAGACTGAGTGCCTCAAAGTGTGTGGCACTCAGGGCCTGGAGGGGGCGCAGGATGCCTGCAGCACTTACAGCCATGTGGTGTTGAAGGAAGTACGATTCTTTGAGCTGGAATCCCTCTACCCACTTCTCCAGGACCCAAGTCTAGACCTTCGCATCATCCACCTGGTTCGAGACCCGAGGGCAGTGGTGCGGTCCAGAGAGTTGGTATTTGGAAACTTTCTCGCTGATAATGACATGGTCCTGGACAAGAGATTTGTCCCAGCGAAGGAGGTGGATTATGAAATCATGCAGAAGATCTGTAGTAGCCACGTGCGCATCACTGATAGAGCTCTTGTGAATCCCCCTCCCTTTCTTGAAGGCCGTTACAAGTTGGTTCGCTATGAGGATGTGGTGATTAACCCACTGGAAGAGATAAATGCCTTGTATGAGTTTGTTGGTCTGGGGATGACCAGCACACTGGCAGACTGGATCTACAGGGTGACACATGGCAAAAGTAAAGGTTCTCAGAATGAAGCCTTCCAAATTACTTCTCGAAGTGCTGCAGATGTTTCTCAGGCCTGGCGCACCACTTTACCATACAACAAGGTGAAACGGATCCAAGACGTGTGTAAGCCAGCCATGACATTGCTCGGCTACAGAACAGTTAACAGTGAAAAAGATCAAAAGAACCTTGACTTGGATCTGCTGGTGCCACAGGAACCATATCAGCTGGTTACCAGCAAAAACAGAGAACCCCAATAAGCTGTAAAGTCTGAACCCGACTTCAGAAGGTCACACGTGCTGGTCTTATGCTCACGTTCCTCTGTAGAGTGTTCACACAGACTGACTCAGCCGAGGGAACACTGTCGCCCTCTTAAAACTGTCAAAACCGATTAATGGTCACTGAATTCATTTTTCTTAATGCAGCCCAAAATCACAGCATGACTTCAGATTGTGCACAACATGTGACGCCCTCTGTGTCGAGACTTCACCGGGTTCAGAGAACTCCATGGACAGGCACCAGGCTGCAGCTCAGGGTTATGGACCTCCTTGTGATGTCCATCACAGACCATCATAGTGACCTCACACTGGACATGTCTGTTAACAGACGGAGAGACGAAGATGTCGGGAAGAATGCTGCAGGAACAGGTTTCAGGAAAGGACACAGAACAAAAGAACAAACACTGGTGGTGTGAAAGGATTAAATCAGACTGAACATCCTCATCAGCAGAGTCCTTTGCTGTATTAATACAGACTAAAGTCTGAAATCCAAACCCATCAGGACTAACAAATAATGTCAGCGGTAGAAGAGAAAACAGCTAACGTTAAAGAGAACATGTGTTTTTAAATCTGGATTTAAAGAACAGAATTAGTCTCATGAGTTTCAGCCGAGGATGAGTTTCAGAGTGTGTGAGGATCTCACATTGACAAGAAGTTCAGTGATTTTCGTTCAGAGAAATCTAATTAGATTTCTTACATTACATTCAGACAGTGGTGGGCACAGTTCTGATAATCCAATAACCGATAATGATCGAAAATAATTTTTAGACCGATAAAGCTGAACAGCGACAAATATTTATAAACCTTAAAATCAGTTGAGCACCTACCTGTTAAATGTTCATAGCTGATGTGTAGTTCTACCTTCTGCAAAACACAGAAGCGCTGCTTCAAAAAGAAACCGCTCCATCCTCTGAAGGCAAAGGAGAACTGGTCCCAAAAATTCCTCTTCCTTTTAACCCCATACTAATACGAGGGCAATATCACCCAAGTCATCCAGAAGCATACATTTTTAACTTATAGTTCAACTTTTAACCAAACTAATGTTGGACAAGTTATTTAAATTAATGCCATGTCTGAAGTTTTATAAAGTTACAGGAGATTTTGTAATGAAAGACGTGCGGAGGAGTTCGCGTGTGGGGACGGAGCCGCTCATGGCGCACAACAAACACCTCCGTGTTGGAAACCATTCAGAAGATTCAGACGGCTTTCGGTGGCTTTTCAGTCGAGTGAGTATCCGAGAAATTGTGTAACAGCTGGGCATGTCACAGCTTGTCCTGTGAGACTTCCAACACGGAGGTGTTTGTTGTGCGCCATGAGCGGCTCCGTCCCGACTGTTCCAAATACATGTACTTTGATTTTTATCAATTAAACAGCTATAAGAAGCAGTTAGGTTAAGATCACCAAATACAAGGACATTTTGGGTGTGCATCATGGAACACTGACACCTTGATATAATTTAAATTTGTGGACAGACTGCTGCTATTAAAATGGATTAGTAACAGTTTACTATCTGATTTAATGATCTGGTTGTACTGGTCCTCTCTGTAGTAATAGCATTCATCGTTGATATTGAAGAAGAAATTATTGTCTGGATCTATGTGGTTTTTCAAGTCCAGTAAATTATGGTCGGTGTGTTGAAATGTTCTCAGTTCCAGTTTATCATGATCAGTAATCATTTGAGTTCTGTCAGTATTATCTCCAGTTGTGGATGAATGAGTTCTTCCAGACTGTATCATGATTGTATGTTAAGGGCTCCTTCACACATAACACAATTGAAGCCGACTAGCGCACGAAGGAGGAATTGCATGCTATTTGTGAAAAATCGGAGCTGCCTCCAACACCTCGTAGACCTGTTGCTACAATTATTCATGCACACCAGCAGCTGAAAGATAGAGTGTGTGCTGTGAGAGCCCATTTGATCCCTCTTGCAGCAGGTGTTGGCCAAATTCCAAGTGAAACACACAAACATCTCACACCGCTCGCTTGACACTAAGAAAATGTGTGGCCATTCGTGTTGTTAGCATGAAAACTGAGCAGATGATCACTGTCGAGCTGCATGTGAAATTTGTCTAAGTGCCCCCACAAGTGTGGTTCGCAAAAAGCAACACGTGGTGTGCGTGTATGTCGCATGTGTCGTGCACCCCCCCAGGTCCCCCCAAAACACGTGACATATGTGTGTTTTGCCCCCCTGCTCCCCCCTACACAAGTGGCATGTGTAGGGGAGCACACTTGCATAAAACACTTTTATGTATGCACATATTATACTTATATGTGTGTACATGGGGTCTGGACAGCCATGTCTGAGCCCACACAGCACAGGGAGGTGCCTGTGACCTTATCTCAGCACACTGACAGCTGGATGACGGGTCAGTGCACACGACGTGTCACATTACAAACAAGGTATATACAAGGTATATAAATAATTACGACACTAACTACATACACAACAACCACATAACAGAGAAACAGAGTGACACGTTGGTCTGGGCGCTGAACAGACAGGGGGACATGTCTGGCTGCCAACAGCAGCTGCTGTTGAGATCTCTGATCCTGGACGTCCCATCTTTGGAACACGTACCGTGTTTTGAAAGATATAAACTTACAACTGTCCTCATGAGGGGCGTGTCTCTGCCTGCTGTCCTCACGTGGAAAACGTCTTGCGCCTTTGCGCCGGGGTACAGTGGCCGCACACAGCGGATGGATACAAGAGTATCCATCCATCGTCTAATTTCTCTCTTTTGAAAAAAATATGTTTATCTCCTTGTTGATTTTAAGCATTTCGGGCTGGTGTTATAAAACAGCAATTGTAGCGCAGTTGTAAAGTTTCTGTCTGTTAATCAGAGTGTTTGTAAATTGCAGGTTTGAATCCCGTGAGTGATATTTATTTTTTATTTAACCAGGGCTATTTAACTACAGGGTTCTGTATTGGGTCCCTTTTATTTACTTTTTATATCAACCCAGTGATTTTCACTAATTATACACCAATATCTCATCTGTCAGTGTCCGGTGATTGTATTAATTATTTATATAACTGGCTGGACATAAGACATAATGAGAGTACACTGCTTCATTCATGTCATTTCATGACTGTACATCTGTGACTATGGATCATCTACAGAGGAACAGATGGTTCATACTTGTATTGTTTGCTCGATAAGAGGGATTCAATAAAATGCTGTGTTTTTTATGGTGTGTGTTGTGTTTTTTTTTTTCTTCCACAGCAGAGGCGCGACGTGGTGCAACATGTTACAGCTACTCGCACTGTGTTTGTGCATGCTTGTACATGTGCACGAGCATGTAACGAACATCTGACTCCACAACTGAGGCATCCCAGTTCTGGTTTGAAGAGATCTGGAAATTCATCACATAGTTTCCACTCCTTTTGAAGTGCCGTGTCTGAAACAGCAGACGAGACATGCAACATCTCTGGAACTTGCGACATTCCCCAAAGTGGTTTCAATTTGACAGATTTAGTCGCGAGGGCCAATTGCAGAGCCGAATCCAGAATGATTTGCAGCATATAGATGGCGTGTTTTCCCAGAATTTTGAGATCTGACAACTTGGTAACTGTAAAATCAAACAAAAAAATGAGGTGGGCTTCATAGATAATTGGCAAAGCTTCTGGGGAAAACCTGGTCTTGTTAGGAGAGACGGCATCCATCCCACTTTGGATGGAGCAGCTCTCATTTCTAGAAATCTGGCCAATTTTCTTAAATCCTCCAAACTGTGACTATCCAGGGTTGGGACCAGGAAGCAGAGTTGTAGTCTTACACACCTCTCTGCAGCTTCTCTCCCCCTGCCATCCCCTCATTACCCCATCCCCGTAGAGACGGTGCCTGCTCCCAGACCACCAATAACCAGCAAAAATCTATTTAAGCATAAAAATTCAAAAAGAAAAAATAATATAGCACCTTCAACTGCACCACAGGCTAAAACAGTTAAATGTGGTCTATTAAACATTAGGTCTCTCTCTTCTAAGTCCCTGTTAGTAAATGATATAATAATTGATCAACATATTGATTTATTCTGCCTTACAGAAACCTGGTTACAGCAGGATGAATATGTTAGTTTAAATGAGTCAACACCCCCGAGTCACACTAACTGCCAGAACGCTCGTAGCACGGGCCGAGGCGGAGGATTAGCAGCAATCTTCCATTCCAGCTTATTAATTAATCAAAAACCCAGACAGAGCTTTAATTCATTTGAAAGCTTGACTCTTAGTCTTGTCCATCCAAATTGGAAGTCCCAAAAACCAGTTTTATTTGTTGTTATTTATCGTCCTCCTGGTCGTTACTGTGAGTTTCTCTGTGAATTTTCAGACCTTTTGTCTGACTTAGTGTTCATGTAAGATAATTATAGTGGGCGATTTTAACATCCACACAGATGCTGAGAATGACAGCCTCAACACTGAATTTAATCTATTATTAGACTCAATTGGCTTTGCTCAAAATGTAAATGAGTCCACCCACCACTTTAATCATATCTTAGATCTTGTTCTGACTTATGGTATGGAAATTGAAGACTTAACAGTATTCCCTGAAAACTCCCTTCTGTCTGATCATTTCTTAATAACATTTACATTTACTCTGATGGACTACCCAGCAGTGGGGAATAAGTTTCATTACACTAGAAGTCTTTCAGAAAGCGCTGTAACTAGGTTTAAGGATATGATTCCTTCTTTATGTTCTCTAATGCCATATACCAACACAGTGCAGAGTAGCTACCTAAACTCTGTGAGATAGAGTATCTCGTCAATAGTTTTACATCCTCATTGAAGACAACTTTGGATGCTGTAGCTCCTCTGAAAAAGAGAGCTTTAAATCAGAAGTGCCTGACTCCGTGGTATAACTCACAAACTCGCAGCTTAAAGCAGATAACCCGTAAGTTGGAGAGGAAATGGTGTCTCACTAATTTAGAAGATATACACTTAGCCTGGAAAAAGAGTCTGTTGCTCTATAAAAAAGCCCTCCGTAAAGCTAGGACATCTTTCTACTCATCACCAATTGAAGAAAATAAGAACAACCCCAGGTTTCTTTTCAGCACTGTAGTCAGGCTGACAAAGAGTCAGAGCTCTACTGAGCCGAGAATTCCTTTAACTTTAACTAGTAATGACTTCATAACTTTCTTTGCTAATAAAATTTTAACTATTAGAGAAAAAATTACTCATAACCATCCCAAAGACGTATCGTTATCTTTGGCTGCTTTCAGTGATGCCGGTATTTGGTTAGACTCTTTCTCTCAGATTGTTCTGTCTGAGTTATTTTCATTAGTTACTTCATCCAAACCATCAACATGTCTAATAGACCCCATTCCTACCAGGCTGCTCAAGGAAGCCCTACCATTATTTAATGCTTCGATCTTAAATATGATCAATCTTTCAATCGATCAATCGATCTATCTTTATTAGACATAAAGACATGAATGACCTCTAATTTCCTGCTTTTAAACTCAGATAAAACTGAAGTTATTGTACTATCCTTACTCTGGATGGCATTACCCTGACCTCTAGTAATACTGTGAGAAATCTTGGAGTCATTTTTGATCAGGATATGTCATTCAAAGCGCATATTCAACAAATATGTAGGACTGCTTTTTTGCATTTACGCAATATCTCTAAAATTAGAAAGGTCTTGTCTCAGAGTGATGCTGAAAAACTAATTCATGCATTTATTTCCTCTAGGCTGGACTATTGTAATTCATTATTATCAGGTTGTCCTAAAGGTTCCCTGAAAAGCCTTCAGTTAATTCAAAATGTTGCAGCTAGAGTACTGACGGGGACTAGAAGGAGAGAGCATATCTCACCCATATTGGCCTCTCTTCATTGGCTTCCTGTTAATTCTAGAATAGAATTTAAAATTCTTCTTCTTACTTATAAGGTTTTGAATAATCAGGTCCCATCTTATCTTAGGGACCTCATAGTACCATATCACCCCAATAGAGCGCTTCGCTCTCAGACTGCAGGCTTACTTGTAGTTCCTAGTGTTTGTAAGAGTAGAATGGGAGGCAGAGCCTTCAGCTTTCAGGCTCCTCTCCTGTGGAACCAGCTCCCAATTCGGATCAGGGAGACAAACACCCTCTCTACTTTTAAGATTAGGCTTAAAACTTTCCTTTTTGCTAAAGCTTATAGTTAGGGCTGGATCAGGTGACCCTGAACCATCCCTTAGTTATGCTGCTATAGACTTAGACTGCTGGGGGGTTCCCATGATGCACTGAGTGTTTCTTTCTCTTTTTGCTCTGTATGCACCACTCTGCATTTAATCATTAGTGATTGATCTCTGCTCCCTTCCACAGCATGTCTTATTCCTGATTCTCTCCCCTCAGCCCCAACCAGTCCCAGCAGAAGACTGCCTTTCCCCTAGCCTGGTTCTGCTGGAGGTTTCTTCCTGTTGAAAGGGAGTTTTTCCTTCCCACTGTTTCCAAGTGCTTGCTCACAGGGGGTCGTTTTGACCGTTGGGGTTTTTACGTAATTATTGTATGGCCTTGCCTTACAATATAAAGCGCCTTGGGGCAACTGTTTGTTGTGATTTGGCGCTATATAAATAAAATTGATTGATTGATTGATTGATTGTCTGTGCTGATTCCAGTTACTGGATTTTCTGTTACTGCCGTGAACGCCCCAATCACCAGTAGCTTGTGATTGGTTGCTGACAGTGGTGGGCACAGCTAACCAAAAAGTTAGCTTTGATAACTGGTAATCAGCTAACTGAAAAGTTATCTTTTTTAACGCTAAACTGATAAACTCCCTAAAAACTTAACGAGACTACAGATAACCGATAACTTTAAATTTTGCCTCCCATATACTCTCAGTAACTAAAGAAGCTAATTTTGAGTTTAAACTGTTATGTGGGCCGCTGAAGAGGAGGTACTGCTGGCCCACCACCACCAGAGGGCGCCCTGCTTGGAGTGCGGGCTCCAAGCACGAGATGGCGCCAGACCCAGAAGAAGTGACAGCTGTCACTCATCCTCCGCGCCAGCTGTCACTCATTCATCATCATCACCATCACCGTAAAGGCCGGACTGCAACTCCACCTCATCGCTGAGAAATCAACTACCGAAGAGGTAACTTTCTCTGCTGACTCAAATCGTTGAGTGATAATCTGAACTTCTTTTGCAGCCGTTATCCTGTTGTGTCTGCCTTATCTGTGGGATTGGCGTTTGGTTTGATCAGCGACGGCTTCGCCTCACACCCCAAACCAGATAAGTGGTTAAGCAGGAGCTGCACGAGTGTGTGATTGGAGGTGGAGGTGCTCCCTCCTAACTGAGTGCAGACTGTGGATTACTGAGTGTGCGAATTCCCACTCATCCATTCTGTCTTTGTTTTCTGCCAGCAGTACCAGGGTCGACAGCCGAAGACAGAGGCCACCTGGGGACTCGGGACTTGGCGGCTCCGGTGTTCTTCAGACCGTTGGTGGTGGAAGCCGTGTGGGACGCGGCTCCTCTCTCGTCGGGGGTCTTCTATCTTCGAGCCTGCCCACACGTCACCTGGTGTTAATTGACTTTACAGATTTTGAGTGTTTAGTTGTGTGTTGTCACAACATTAAATTGTTACTATTTGGCTTATTCATTGTCCGTTCCTTTGCGCCCCCTGTTGTGGGTCCGTGCTATGACACCTTCCCAAAAGGATTTCTCGGCCATTCGTCATGGATTCCAAGGGGCATCAACCTGAGCTTGAACGGCCAATGGAAGAGCCAGGAGCGCAGGCGTCAGCGGGAGGCGTGTTGAGTGAGCTGCAGCAGATCTTAACTGCCTTCACGGCTCGGCTGGATTTAGTGACCAAGCAGAATGTTCTCCTTAACTGGAGGGTGGAGGCTCTCACCGCCAGGGTGGAAGCGCGCGATCAGGGTGCTGCTGCAGCCACTCCTCTTGCTGGTCCTGGGCCCGTAACAGACGTTCCACTGGTCGTTCAACGACCCCCACCACCGTCCCCTGAAGCATACATAAGCCCTCCGGAACCGTATGGAGGCTGTGTTGAGACGTGCGCAGACTTCCTCATGCAGTGTTCGCTCGTCTTTTCACAGCGTCCTGTCATGTACGAGTCAGACGCCAGCCGGGTGGCTTATGTTATTAATCTGCTTCGAGGAGAGGCACGCGCCTGGGCTATGGCGCTTTGGGAGCAGAATTCATGGCTCCTAACGTCTTATGCTGGGTTTGTACGGGAGTTCAAACAAGTTTTTGACCATCCCAACAGAGGCGAGACTGCTTCGAGCATGCTGCTGTCAATGAGACAGGGGCGTCGCAGCGCAGCCGAGTATGCAGTCGACTTCTGCATCGCGGCAGCGAGGTCTGGCTGGAATAATGTTGCGCTCCGCGCCGCCTTCATAAATGGACTGTCTCCGGTCCTGAAGGAGCACCTGCTGGCTAAGGAGGAACCGTGGGATTTTGACGGGCTTGTCGATTTGGTTATACGCTTAGACAACCGTTTGAATGAGCATCGTCGGGAGCAGGCCGGGGGGCGTGACCGGGCACGAGCCGTCCCTCCCCCTTCCGGTTCCGAAAGGGTGACGTCATCCCCACGCTTCGCTGCCAGAGAGCTCCGTGTGGCTACAGCTCCCCCTGCTGAGGAGGCTATGGACACGAGCAGGGCCAAAGTTAAGACAAACGTCAGACAAAGGAGGCTGGCCCGCGGGGAGTGTTTTGTCTGCAGCTCTTGTGAGCACATGCAGAAGGACTGCCCCAAATGGTCAAACTACAACACCCGTCCTTAGAAACTGGGCTAAGGGTGGGCCATAACACACACGCGGGGACACCCCACAAATCTGCACGAATCCCAGTAACGATCCTTTGTGGGGATCTAACCCTTCACGCCCCAGCACTGGTAGACACTGGGTCGGAAGGGAATCTGCTGGATAGCAGATGGGCAAAGGAAGTAGGGCTCCCCCTGGTGGCTCTGCCGGCACCATTGCAGGTGTGAGCACTAGATGGCACCCTGCTTCCGTTAATCACACATCAGACACAGCCTGTGACCTTGGTTGTGTCTGGAAATCACAGGGAGGAGATTGTGTTCCATGTAACACCTTCTACCTCCTGAGTGATTTTAGGATTTCCATGGATGGTAAAGCACAATCCCCGGATAGATTGGCCGTCTGGGGTTGTGACACAGTGGAGCGAAACCTGCCACCGGGAGTGTTTAGGATCCTCGGTTCCTCCCGGCATGACGGCTAATGAGGAGGTTAAAGTCCCCCCCAAACTATCGGCGGTGCCAAAGGAGTACCACGATCTTGCTGACGTCTTCAGCAAAGATCTGGCGCTCACTCTTCCCCGCACCGACCGTACGATTGTGCCATCGATTTGGTCCCAGGCGCTGAGTACCCGTCCAGTAGGTTGTACAACCTCTCACGTCCGGAACGCAAATCAATGGAGACCTACATCCGGGACTCTTTAGCTGCTGGGCTGATCCAGAACTCCACCTCCCCGATGGGTGCTGGTTTCTTTTTTGTGGGCAAAAAGGACGGCGGACTCCGTCCATGCATTGATTACAGAGGGCTGAACGAGATCACGGTTCGCAACCGATACCCGTTACCTCTGTTGGATTCAATGTTCACGCCCCTGCATGGAGCCCAAATTTTCACAAAATTGGATCTTAGAAACGCGTACCACCTGGTTCAGATCCAGAAGGGAGACGAATGGAAGACGGCATTTAACACACCGTTAGGTCACTTTGAGTACCTGGTCATGCCGTTCGTCCTCACTAACGCCCCCGCGACGTTCCAAGCTTTGGTAAATGACGTCTTGCGGGACTTCCTGCATCGGTTCGTCTTCGTATATCTGGACGATATACTCATCTTTTCCCCGGACCCTGAGACCCATGTCCAGCATGTACGTCAGGTCCTACAGCGGTTGTTGGAGAACCGGCTGTTTGTGAAGGGCGAGAAGTGCAAGTTCCACCGCACTTCTTTGTCCTTCTTGGGGTTCATCATCTCCTCCAACTCCGTCGCCCCTGATCCGGCCAAGGTTGCGGCGGTGAGAGATTGGCCCCAACCAACAAGCCGCAGGAAACTGCAGCAGTTCCTCGGCTTTGCAAATTTCTACAGGAGGTTCATTAAAGGCTACAGTCAGGTAGTTAGCCCCCTGACTGCCCTGACCTCCACCAAGGTCCCCTTCACCTGGTCGGATCGGTGCGAAGCCGCGTTCAAGGAGTTGAAACGCCGGTTCTCGACTGCACCAGTTCTGGTGCAGCCTGATCCTGATCGCCAGTACATAGTGGAAGTGGACGCCTCTGACTCAGGGATAGGAGTCGTGCTGTCCCAGAGCGTGGAGGCTGATAAGGTTCTCCATCCTTGTGCCTATTTTTCCCGCAGGTTGACCCCAGCTGAACGGAACTATGATGTTGGCAATCGGGAGCTCCTCGCGGTGAAGGAGGCTCTTGAAGAGTGGAGACACCTGCTGGAGGGGGCGTCATTGCCTTTCACGGTTTTCATGGACCATCGGAACCTGGAGTACATCCGGACAGCCAAGCGGCTGAACCCCAGGCAAGTCCGCTGGTCTCTGTTCTTCGGGCGCTTTGACTTCCGGATCACGTACCGCCCCGGGACCAAAAAACAAAAATCAGATGCGTTGTCCCGGGTGCACGAAGAGGAAGCCAAGGCGGGGCTGTCGAACCCCACCAAGACCATCATCCCCGAGTCCACTGTCGTGGCCTCCCTCACCTGGGACGTGGAGAAGACCGTCCGGGAGGCCCTGGCAAGGAGCCCGGACCCGGGGACCGGCCCCAAGAACAGACTGTACATCCCACCAGAGGCCAGAGCTGCCGTATTGGACTTCTGTCATGGATCCAAGCTCTCCTGTCATCCCGGAGTGCGTAGGACCGTGGCAGTGGTCCAGCAGCGCTTCTGGTGGGCGACCCTGGAAACCGACGTTCGGGACTACGTCCAGGCCTGTACCATCTGCGCTAGGGGCAAGGCAGACCATCGGAGGACCTCGGGACTCCTCCCACCCCTGCCGGTGCCTCACCGCCCCTGGTCTCACATCGGCCTGGACTTCATCACGGGCCTCCCGCCGTCCCAGGGCAACACCATCATTCTCACGATAGTGGACCGGTTCTCCAAGGCAGCCCACTTTGTGGCCCTCCCGAAGCTCCCGACGGCCCAGGAGACGGCAGACCTCCTGGTCCACCACGTCATGCGGCTGCATGGGATACCATCGGACATTGTATCAGATCGTGGTCCCCAGTTCTCTTCGCAGGTTTGGAGGAATTTCTGTAAGGAGCTGGGGGCCACCGTGAGTCTCTCGTCCGGGTACCACCCCCAGACAAACGGCCAGGCAGAGTGGGCTAACCAGGAGTTGGAACAGGCCCTTCGCTGCGTCACCTCCACGCACCCGGTGGCCTGGAGTCACCATCTGGCCTGGATCGAGTATGCCCATAACAGCCAAGTCTTGTCTGCTACCGGCCTTTCCCCTTTTGAGGCATGTTTGGGGTACCAGCCCCCATTGTTCCCGCTGGTGGAGGGAGAGGTCGGTGTGCCCTCGGTCCAGGCCCACCTTAGGAGGTGCCGCCGGGTGTGGCGGACCGCCCGCTCTGCCCTGTTAAAGGCCCGGACGAGGGCCAAGACCCATGCGGACCGCCGGCGTTCCCCGGCCCCCACATACCAGCCCGGACAGGAGGTGTGGCTCTCGACGAAGGACATCCCTCTCTGTGTGGACTCCCCAAAATTAAAGGACAGATTCATAGGACCCTTCAGGATCCTCAAAATCATCAACCCGGCCGCAGTGAAGCTCCAACTCCCAGCTTCACTGCGGATCCACCCTGTGTTCCACGTGTCCCGCCTCAAACCACACCACACCTCGCCCCTCTGTGCTCCTGGACCTATGCCGCCTCCTGCCCGGCTCATTGACGGGGAGCCTGCTTGGACAGTCCGCAGGCTCCTGGACGTCCGTCGTAAGGGCCGGGGGTTCCAATACCTGGTGGAGTGGGAGGGGTATGGACCTGAAGAACGCTCCTGGGTAAAGAGGAGCTTCATCCTGGACCCGGCCCTCCTGGCCGATTTTTACAAGAGACACCCGGACAAGCCTGGTCGGACGCCAGGAGGCGCCCGTTGAGGGGGGGGGGTCCTGTTATGTGGGCCACTGAAGAGGAGGTACTGCTGGCCCACCACCACCAGAGGGCGCCCTGCTTGGAGTGCGGGCTCCAAGCACGAGACCCAGACCCAGACGCCAGACCCAGAAGAAGTGACAGCTGTCACTCATCCTCCGCACCAGCTGTCACTCATTCATCATCATCACCATCACCATAAAGGCCGGACTGCAACTCCGCCTCCTCGCCGAGAAATCAACTACCGAAGAGGTAACTTTCTCTGCTGACTCAAATCGTTGAGTGATAATCTGAACTTCTTTTGCAGCCGTTATCCTGTTGTGTCTGCATTATCTGTGGGATTGGCGTTTGGTGTGACCAGCGACGGCTTCGCTTCACACCCCAAACCAGATAAGTGGTTAAGCAGGAGCTGCACGAGTGTGTGATTGGAGGTGGAGGTGCTCCCTCCTAACTGAGTGCAGACTGTGGATTACTGAGTGTGCGAATTCCCACTCATCCATTCTGTCTTTGTTTTCTGCCAGCAGTACCAGGGTCGACAGCCAAAGACAGAGGCTACCTGGGGACTCGGGACTTGGCGGCTCCGGTGTTCTTCAGACCGTTGGTGGTGGAAGCCGTGTGGGACGCGGCTCCTCTCTCGTCGGGGGTCTTCTATCTTCGAGCCTGCCCACACATCACCTGGTGTTAATTGACTTTACAGATTTTGAGTGTTTAGTTGTGTGTTGTCACAACATTAAATTGTTACTATTTGGCTTATTCATTGTCCGTTCCTTTGCACCGCCTGTTGTGGGTCCGTGCTACGACACCTTCCCAACATAAACACCGTCAATGCTTCTGACAGAACCAACAGCAATCACAAACCCAAACAGCCAATGAGCCAGTGCATGTCTTTGTGCGCTCTGCCCCCTGCTGTAGGAAAGCATCATTTACTCTGACGGGATACAGTGGTTCCACGATGAGGCAGAGGTCTTGAAATGGAAAGCAGGTTTGAGTTACAGTTTTGCTTTATAAATAAAATTATTCCGGATAGAATAACTACATTAATGTAAACTCTTAAAATGCACAATGTGGTATATAACACATATCTCTTCATTTAAAAATAATGCACTAATTCTGAAGATTTGAACATTAACACACAGATGCCCAGAGGGGATTATGGGTAACTAAGCCTCATACTGATTGGTTGATTCATTCATTCTATGTAAAAACCAACAGAAGTGAATCAATGTAATGTGTTGGTGTTTACAAATAAATGTGCATTTATAAATTATGTCATTTTTTTCATTTGTATAAAAAAAGAAAGAAATTTTCAAGATCCTGCTAGACAGCGCCTAACCGCACACATGATAACATCACAACTCTATCCGGTTAGGGAGACGAGGTTTCTTTCAATAACAAGAACTGTCAAAAAACTTTCTCGTGTGTTGGAGTTGTGTGGCGATAGGAATCGCCTTTGGAATGCTTGAATAACAATGTCAGTCGCACAAAGAAATCAAATAATATTGAAAACATGTTCGGTGCGGGGTCATAACGCATCAATCAGTCGCTCCGTGAGGCATCATAACATCCGATCGGTTAGCGGCTTCATGCGGTGTTATAACAGATCAATCAGTCGCTCCGTGAGGCGTCATAACATCCGATCGGTTAGCGGCTTCATGCGGTGTCATAACAGATCAGTCACTCCAAGAGGTGCCATAACATCTGAACAGTTAGCGGCTTCATGCAGTGTTATAACAGATCAATCAGTCGCTCCGTGAGGTGTCATAACATCCGATCGGTTAGCGGCTTCATGCACTGTTATAACAGATCAATCAGTCGCTCCGTGAGGCATCATAACGTCAAACCTGGTTCACATGGCAAGATAATTAGGCCGATATCAGACCCGATTTTACTCTTCCGACAATCTTAAGGACGCCCCGACAATCGTGATGACACTAAATATAATCTTATCAGATATTCCTGCCGTGTGTGGTGTGTTAAGAAGGACGTGAGGAGCTAAATGTGACATGCAGCCAATCAGAAAGTGAGGTTTTGACGTGGGAATGTTCGTGTGTGAAATCTGTTTGTGTGTGTTGTTTTTACCGTGTGGCTGACACCACACACTGTACAACTAAACCTGTCAGATCTATGATTTTTTTTTTATTTCCACGTGTGGGGTCTCTCAGGTTTTGGAAACCTACAGATAATTTAAAAAACCTGCGGTCGACAACACTGTGATATAACTGGTCGCCAGTAAGATGGAAGTGTTCTATGCATTTTTACACCGGTTATATCACACGGCCTGAATCACAATTTTGGCTTTTGGAAAAGCAATTTGGGCTTCTTCTGGCATTTTTACATAAAACAAACACAATAACAATGTCTATATAAACACAGAGAACATATTCATGAGAGTTTTTGGCACAATATACAAAGAGTTTAATGCTGTTGTCCGTGTGGAGCCTGATCAGAGCATCTCAAATGCATTTCTCCTGTCGTGAACTTTAACCCATAATGCACTGTGCACACACAATGTCCGCACTAAAACCTTCAAAATTACTTTAAAACTAAAACATATATCTGATATTTTCACTTTCATAAAACTTCAGACGTGGCGTTAATTTAAATAACTTGTCCAAAATTAGATTGGTTACAATTTTAAACATAAGATAAAACTGTATGCCTCTGGGTGCTATTGCCGGTGTATTAGTATGGGGTCAAAAGAAAATTTTCTTCTTTTCTATGACCAGTTTTCCTTTGCCTGCAGAGGATAGATCAGTTTATTCTGGAGCCAGCTCTTCTCTGTTTGTAGAGGATAGAACTGCGCCTCTACTGCAAAAAAACCACGTCTGCAAAAATGTTAGTTGTCTAAAAATTATCAGACCAAAATTTATCGTTTGGACTGATGATGGTTTTCAAAGTTATTTGAAAAGCTAATCTTATAATGCTCCCCCTCTAGCTGCCACCTTATCGTGGTGGGGGAGTTTGCGTACCCGGATGATCCTACGAGCTATGTTGTCGGGGGCTTTGTGCTCCCTGTAGGGTCTCCTAATGCAAACAGGTCCTAGGTGATGGGTCAGACTAAGGGCAGTTCAGAACCTCCATGACCAGTAAAAGATCAAGGACCGTGACGTCGCCCGGTATGGCGGAGCTGGGGTCCCGAGCGCCTGGTGGTCGGGCCTTAGCCCATGGGGCTCGGCCGGGCTCAGCCCGAAAGAGTGACGTGGGCCCGCCCTCCTGTGGCTTCACCACCTGCAGAGGGGGCCATGGGGGTCGGGTGCAGAGAGGATTGGGTGGCGGTTGAGGGCGGGTGGCCCGGCGGCCCGGTCCATGCTCACAGCCCCTGGCTGTTGGGACGTGGAATGTCACCTCACTAGGGGGGAAGGAGCCTGAGCTTGTGCGGGAGGTTGAGAGATACCAACTAGAGATAGTCGGGCTCACCTCCACGCACAGCTTGGGCTCTGGTACCCAACTCCTGGAGAGGGGCTGGACGCTTCATTTTTCTGGCATCGCTCATGGGGAGAGGCAGAGAGGTGGGGTCACATTGCTTATTGCTCCCCAGCTCAGTCGCCAAGTGTTGGAGTTCACTCCAGTGAACGAGAGGGTCGTGTCCCTACACCTTCGGGTTGGCGACAGGTTTCTCACCGTTGTCTTGGCCTACGGTCCGAGCAGCAGTGCAGAGAACCCGACCTTCATGGAGTCCCTGGGAGGGGTAGTAGATAGCGCTCCGACTGAGGACTCCATTGTTCTCCTGGGGGATTTCAATGCCCACGTGGGCGGCGATAGTGAGACCTGGAGGGGGGTGATCGGGAAGCACGGCCTCCCTGATCTGAACCCGAGTGGTGTTCAGTTGTTGGACTTCTTTGCTAGTCACAGTTTGTCCATCACGAACACCATGTTCGAGCACAAGGGTGTCCATAAGTGCACGTGGCACCAGGACACCCTGAGCCAGAGGTCGATGATCGACTTTGTATCATCTGACCTTCGGGCACGTGTCTCGGACACTTGAGTGAAGAGAGGGGCAGAGCTGCCGACTGATCACCACCTGGTGGTGAGTTGGATCCGCTGGGAGGGTAGGAAGCCGGTCAGACCTGGCAGGCCCAAACGTATCGTGAGGGTCTGCTGGGAATGACTGGCGGAACCCTCTGTCAGCGAGGTCTTCAACTCCCACCTCCGGGAGAGCTTCTCCCAGATCCCGGTGGAAACTGGAGACATGGAGTCCGAGTGGACCATGTTCTCCACCTCCATTGTCGATGCAGCTGCTCGTAGCTGTGGTCGCAAGGTCAATCCTCGAACCCGGTGGTGGACACTGGAAGTAAGGGATGCCGTCAAGCTGAAGAAGGAGTCCTACGTATCGTTGTTGGTAGGTGGGACCCCAGAGGCAGCTGACAGGTACCGGCAGGCCAAGCGTGCTGCAGCCCGTGCGGTCGCAGAGGCAAAAACTCGGGTCTGGGAGGAGTTCGGGGAGGCTATGGAGGAGGACTATCGGTCGGCCTCAAAGAGATTCTGGCAAACCGTCCAACACCTCAGGAGGCTAGGAGCAGCTCTCCACCAGCACTGTTTACGGTGCGGGTGGGGAGCTGTTGACCCTGACTGGG
Source organism: Thalassophryne amazonica (assembly GCF_902500255.1). Taxonomy (NCBI): domain Eukaryota; kingdom Metazoa; phylum Chordata; class Actinopteri; order Batrachoidiformes; family Batrachoididae; genus Thalassophryne; species Thalassophryne amazonica. The sequence goes on from NC_047110.1 coordinate 5,081,093, forward strand.
GATGTTGTCGGGCGGTGGAAGGAGTACTTTGAGGATCTCCTCAATCCCATCGTCACATCTTCTGAAGAGGAAGCAGAGACTGGGGACTCGGAGGCGGACTCATCCATTACCCAGGCCGAAGTCACTGAGGTGGTTAGAAAGCTCCTCGGTGGCAAGGCTCCTGGGGTGGATGAAATCCGTCCTGAGTACCTTAAGTCTCTGGATGTTGTGGGGCTGTCTTGGCTGACACGCCTCTGCAACATTGTGTGGCGATCGGGGACAGTGCCTCTGGATTGGCAGACCGGGGTGGTGGTCCCTCTGTTTAAGAAGGGGGACCGGAGGGTGTGTTCCAACTATAGGGGGATCACACTCCTCAGCCTCCCCGGTAAGGTCTAATCCAGAGTACTGGAGAGGAGAATTCGACCGATGGTTGAACCTCGGATTCAGGAGGAGCAGTGTGGTTTTCGTCCTGGTTGCGGCACACTGGACCAGCTCTACACGCTCCATCGGGTGCTCGAGGGTTCATGGGAGTTTGCCCAACCAGTCCACATGTGTTTTGTGGATCTGGAGAAGGCATTCGACCGTGTCCCTCGGGGCACCCTGTGAGGAGTGCTCCGGGAGTACGGGGTCCGGGGTCCTTTGCTAAGGGCTATCCAGTCCCTGTACGACCGCAGTAGGAGCTTGGTTCACATTGCCGGTAGTAAGTCAAACCTGTTTCCAGTGCACGTTGGCCTCCGCCAGGGCTGCCCTTTGTCACCGGTTCTGTTCATTACTTTTATGGACAGAATTTCTAGGCGCAGCCAGGGTGTAGAGGGGGTCTGGTTTGGGAACCACAGAATCTCATCTCTGCTGTTTGCGGATGATGTGGTTCTGTTGGCTTCATCAAATCAGGACCTTCAGCGTGCACTGGGGCAGTTTGCAGCCAAGTGTGAAGCATCCGGGATGAAAATCAGCACCTCCAAATCCGAGGCCATTGTTCTCAACCGGAAAAAGGTGCTTTGCCCTCTTCAGGTCGGTGGAGTGTCCTTGCCTCAAGTGGAGTTTAAGTATCTCGGGGTCCTGTTCATGAGTGAGGGACGGGTGGAGCGTGAGATCGATAGACGGATCGGTGCAGCATCTGCAGTGATGCGGTCGCTGTATCGGACCGTCATGGTGAAGAGAGAGCTGAGTAGGGGGGAAAAGCTCTCGATTTACTGATCGATCTACGTTCCGATCCTCACCTATGGTCATGAGATTTGGCTCATGACCGAAAGAACGAGATCGCGAGTACAAGCGGCCGAGATAAGTTTCCTCCGCAGGGTGGCTGGGCGCTCCCTTAGAGATAGGGTGAGGAGCTCGGTCACTCAGGGGGAGATCGGAGTTGAGCCGCTGCTCCTCCACGTCGAAAGGAGTCAGTTGAGGTGGCTCGGGCATCTTTTCCGGATGCCCCCTGGATGCCTCACTGGAGAGGTGTTCCGGGCACGTCCCACTGGGAGGAGGCCCCGGGGAAGACCCAGGACACGCTGGAGGGACTACATCTCTTGGCTGGCTTGGGAACGCCTTGGGGTTCCGCCAGAGGAGCTGGGAGAGGTGTTTGTGGATCGGGAGGTCTGGGCGGCTTTGCTTGAGCTGCTGCCCCTGCGACCCGACTCCGGATAAAGTGGAAGAAAATGGATGGATGGATGGATGGATGGATGGATGGATGGATGGATGGATGGATGGATGGATGGATGGATGGATGGATGGATGGATAATCCGATAATGAAAACATTATCTTCGATAGTTAGCGGTTAGCGGATTAGCAGAACTGTGCCCACCACTGGTTGCTGACTTGTAGCGGTATGTAACATCAGTCAATTTTGGCTTTCCACGTTGCTGCCAGACTGGCACAGAGATGAAATTCCCTGGGCTGCCAGTGTCGAGTTCCATGCTGAACTGCTACTTCTGGATAGTGACGGGCACTTCTAACTTGGATGTAACCAAATGGATGTTAAGTTCTGGGTTGATTGCCACTGGTCGGATGATCTTGGTGCTTGCTGTCTTTTTGTACTGGTAAAGCTTGTTGCAACAGACACTCTCAAGATGTCTGACAATATTGAAAAAATTGCACTTGGTGCCTTTGTGTAGACACTCTGAAGCCTTGTGATCCTTGCACAGTGATCGTATGTTGGCCTTGTTGGTGGATCTGGACCGGACTTCTTGAATGTGTCTGGAGGCTTCTTAGATGATCCTTTGGATGAGTCCTTCCTGTTTTTGTGGAAAGGTTTGGACTTTGTAACGTAGACAGTCTCTTTGGCCACTTTAGCTGCATTTTCTGTCTCAACAGCGACCTCGACAGCCTTGGTGAAGGTGAACTCATTATTCTTGATCTTGAACAAGGCTTTGAGCACTGCTTCACTTTTCACAGAACAAATGAAGTGTTGATGTAGAGCTTCATCCAGCGGATCTTTGAAGCTTGCAAAATCACAGGTAGCTGCATCATGGTGAATGCAGGCCTCTAATTTGTGTTGTGTTTCTCCTGGTTTTCGCTGCATGTCACTCTTGTAGTGCATGGCCTCGCTTCGCCATAATTAAATAAATACATTAATGTTTTCTCAACAAAAACCTGAGGTTTTAAACTGGGGACAGACTGTGTTTTACTTCTAACTGGGAAATTCCTGGGTCCATCTGGATACACCTCTGTGGGCCCCAACCCTTGCTCCACATCACAACAGAACTGTAACTCAGAGTTGTTCAAAGGAGCCCTTGCTTGTTTATCGGTTAAGTTTCAGTCACTGTGAATTACATGGCATTATCATTGCTTCACGTCAGAATCTGAACTTCCCCAGGCCAGGAAAATCCACGTTTTATGGCTTCACACCAAGGCCAGAACCTCTTCAGACACTGAAGGAAGATCTCTTCCATGATAAGATGTGGCCATAAACTTTGAGCCTTGACAACCAGCTATTATCTCTAGGTCTAAATGAAGGAAACAGTGGAATATTCTGTTAACCAAGTGGTGTGTGTACGATGTGTGTAAGCCTTTAATAATGTTATATTCATCCCCAAAATGTCTTAGAACAAATAGTATGCCAAAATAGTTAATGTGTGTAAATAATTGAATCATTTCTTTGTCTACCTTTCTGAGCACATGAAGATTTCTGTAAAGTTACACACCCTGAATGGGCGGAGTTTAATGACTTAAGTCCCCTTTAAAAAGTTAGAACAGAGTTTCCCCTCTGGCTCTTGCCCCTCTCTTGCAACGCTTCTGCCCCTTCTCTCTCTTCCTTTCTTAAACGCTTAACTTTATTTTTGGGTCAACAAGGCCCCATGCTAGCCAAGCTAAAGCTACCACGTTGCTTCATTCATTCATTCATTCATTCATTCATTCATTCATTCGTTGTTTTATTCGTTATTATTCTTTGATAACTTTTAACAAGTTTTTAAGATTTGTCAAGTCTTTCAAATTGTTAAGAGAATTTCAGATCTGAACTTTTCAGAGAAAACTTCGCACATGAGACTCCTCAAATGGGTGCGTAGAAGATAAGGGACAAGCCCAGCTAAACATGAAAATGAAAAGGTCCCGCACTCCATCTTACTTGCTGTAGAAAAATTTATTCAGGACTGTATCACCAACGTTTCAGCACTGTGGCCTTCATCAGGCATATGAAGACTGAGCTCCAGGTAGCCATCTTAAAAAGGGTGGGGCTAGCACCCAAGGGTGCCAGTTAAATGCACAGTGCACCAAAATGCAAATATCCATGAAAAAGTCAAAATCAAAAATCAAATCAAATCAATTTTATTTATATAGCACTAAATCACAACAACAGTTGCCCCAAGGCACTTTATATTGCAAGGCAAAAGCCAAACAATAATTACAGAAAAACCCCAACGGTCAAAACGACCCCCTGTGAGCAAGCACTTGGCGACAGTGGGAAGGAAAAACTCCCTTTTAACAGGAAGAAACCTCCAGCAGAACCAGGCTCAGGGAGGGGCAGTCTTCTGCTGGGACTGGTTGGGGCTGAGGGGAGAGAATAGACATGCTGTGGAAGACAGCAGAGATCAATCACTAATGATTAAATGCAGAGTGGTGCATACAGAGCAAAAAGAGAAAGAAACACTCAGTGCATCATGGGAACCCCCCAGCAGTCTAAGTCTATAGCAGCATAACTAAGGGATGGTTCAGGGTCACCTGATCCAGCCCTAACTATAAGCTTTAGCAAAAAGAAAAGTTTTAAGCCTAATCTTAAAAGTAGAGAGGGTGTCTGTCTCCCTGATCCGAATTGGGAGCTGGTTCCACAAGAGAGGAGCCTGAAAGCTGAAGGCTCTGCCTCCCATTCTACTCTTAAAAACCCTAGGAACTACAAGCAAGCCTGCAGTCTGAGAGCGAAGCGCTCTATTGGGGTGATATGGTACTATGAGGTCCCTAAGATAAGATGGGACCTGATTATTCAAAACCTTATAAGTAAGAAGAAGAATTTTAAATTCTATTCTAGAATTAACAGGAAGCCAATGAAGAGAGGCCAATATGGGTGAAATATGCTCTCTCATTGTACAGAACAAGTACAGACATAATTCTAAAATAAAAATAAAAGTGGTTGGATACATCTCTTGGTGGAGGGGGCACCCGCTCAATGCCACAGAACCGTAGGCAGTGGTGGGCACAGATAACCAAAAAATTAACTTCGATAACATAAGATAACTGAAAAGTTATCTTTGATAAAGATAAACCACCCAAAAATGTATCAGAAGTTACAGATAATCGATAACCGATAAATTCCGGTGTTGTCTATGGGACATTTGTAGTTACTAAAGAGCTGATATTGATTTTTAACACCATCGCTTTTGAAAGCGTCAAAAGCAGTAAAAGACCTAAAGAATAACCAAGAATGTTTGACCATGCTGCCTCCTGCAGGAAACAGCACAGACAAATCCTGAGAGCACCCACGAAATCAATTCTTTACTAATCATAATCATTTTTCTTTCAACATTCTGCCCCTGCTGGAAGCTCTTGTTTAAAACAACAGTCCCACCACAGAGACACACCAAGAGCAGCCATAAGGACAGATTCCTATCAATTTCAACACTCCGGTCAGGCGGAGGGCAGCTTTGAAAATACTGATAGAATAACTCCATTAATGTCAATTCTGTCATTTGTACAAAGTTAAAATATAACATATATCTTTTAATGTTGAATAAGGCAGTAATTCTGAGGTTTTGTAACAAACACAGACCGCAAAGCATTCTGGGTAAAAGTGCTAAACAGTGATTGGTTCAGTAATCCATTATGTAAACCAACACGTTAATGTGACGTGTGTCGTGTGTTGGTTTAAAGATAAATGTGCTTTTGTAAAATATTCCATTTTTATTTGTAAAAACAGGCATTTTTACGGAGCCCTGGAAGTGTCATCGCAATTGCATGTTTTAAAACTTTTATGATGTTGTAAAACGTGCACTCAATATTAGTAAGTAAGTAAGTAAATTTATTTATATAGTGCCTTTCACAGACATAAGGCCATGTTCACACATTGTCGGGTATTTGTAAAACCGAATATCTTACCCTTTCAGTTTGGGGAAAAAACTTCATCCACACTACGTCGTTTAAAAAAAAATCCATCCACATCGAACGGTATAAATGTGTTGTAATTAGTCTGCCAAACCTTTGGGTCGAGGTACTGATTAAAATTCTATCCAATCAGGAGCCTTATTCTCTTGTCATCACTTCCACAAAAACTAAAAACATGGCGCCAACCTTGTTCGTGTGGACCAATAAGGAGTCGGAATTACTTCTAACCGTAGTTTTAGAATACAAAGTTAACAAATATATGCACACAAAAAGCGCCTGGACAATGGACAATACCAACACTTTGAGAGCAGCCATGTACCCAGACGTTTAATACTGCCATGAACACTCCTGGCCAGTAGATGGCAGTAGCAGCCTTGAAAAAATATCAAACAAAATTCCAGATAATCTGTGTCTGCTACATTTAAGATGCATGGAATTTAACAAACGCAAATACACTAACGTCTATAAACCCAGAGAATATATTCACGAGAGTTTTAGGCTAGAGTTTAATGCTGTTATCTGTGGACCCTGAACAGAGTGTCTGAAATGCATTTGTCATGTCGTGAACGTCTGAGATTACCTTATGCTACCCATAATGCATTGCTGCCTGGCACAGCATGTGCTCACAAAACCTTAAAAATTAGCACATTACTTTAAAACGAAAACATATATCTGATATTTTCACTTTATAAACTTCAGACATGACAATAATTTTAAATAACTTGTCTAAAATGAGTGGTTAAAATTTGAACCATAAGTTAAACATGTATGCCTCTGGATGACTTGGTGACATTGCGGTTATATTAGTATGGTGTTAAAGAAAATGACTTTTTTTTTTGGTCACCAGTTCTCCTTTGCTTACAGATGATAGAGTAGTTTCTGATTGGAGAGTGTAGAACAACATGCTTATTAGGAAACTTTTAACAGGTAGGTCTCACGAGCTTTAACAGTTTTAAAAATGTTTTTCACTGTTCAGCTTAGTTTAGTACGTTATCGGTCTAAAAGTTATCGGATGTGTTGTGTGGGCCGCCAGAAGAGGAGGTACTGCTGGCCCACCACCAGAGGGCGCCCTGCCTGAAGTGCGGGCTTCAGGCACGAGAGGGTGCTGCCGCCTCTAGGAACTGCCGAGGTGACAGCTGTCACCCATCAACCATGACAGCTGTCACTGATCATCTACATTACACCAGGAATAAAAGCAGGAAGACACCTCCACCACATCGCTGAGATATCAACTTCATTGAGAGGTAATATCCTCAGCCGTTTGTGTGGTACAATATAATTTGTATATTGTGAGTGTTTGCAGGAGTACCAGTACCTCTGTCGGTGGAAGCTGAGAGAGTGCTGGACGGCACTCTTTTCCCCTGAGGAATCACTGCGGTACTCTGCAAGATATTGAGTGAGAGGTGGAGGTGGAATTCCCACCATAATTGTTACTGGGTGTACACACACCCACACTTGACTGTTTTTGTTTTCCGCCAGCAGTACCAGATCCGACACGCCGAGACGGTGGCCACCTGGGGACTTCGGGACTTGGCGGCTCCAGTATCCCTCGGGTTCGGTGGCGGTGGAAATCGTGTGGTTCCGGTTCGTCTCCAGACGGGCGTCTCCTATCGTCGAGCCTGCCCACACGACACCTTTATTGATTGACTTGTATTCATTCTGTAATCTGCTTATAAACTTAATTATGGAGTTCCACAAGGTTCTGTGCTAGGACCAATTTTATTAACTTTATACATGCTTCCCTTAGGCAGTATTATTAGACGGTATTGCTTAAATTTTCATTGTTACGCAGATGATACCCAGCTTTATCTATCCATGAAGCCAGAGGACACACACCAATTAGCTAAACTGCAGGACTGTCTTACAGACATAAAGACATGGATGACCTCTAATTTCCTGCTTTTAAACTCAGATAAAACTGAAGTTATTGTACTTGGCCCCACAAATCTTAGAAACATGGTGTCTAACCAGATCCTTACTCTGGATGGCATTACCCTGACCTCTAGTAATACTGTGAGAAATCTTGGAGTCATTTTTGATCAGGATATGTCATTCAAAGCGCATATTAAAAAACTAATTCATGCATTTATTTCCTCTAAGCTGGGCTATTGTAATTCATTATTATCAGGTTGTCCTAAAAGTTCCCTAAAAAGTCTTCAGTTAATTCAAAATGCTGCAGCTAGAGTACTGACGGGGACAAGAAGGAGAGAGCATATCTCACCCATATTGGCCTCTCTTCATTGGCTTCCTGTTAATTCTAGAATAGAATTTAAAATTCTTCTTCTTACTTATAAGGTTTTGAATAATCAGGTCCCATCTTATCTTAGGGACCTCGTAGTACCATATCACCCCAATAGAGCGCTTCGCTCTCAGACTGCAGGCTTACTTGTAGTTCCTAGGGTTTGTAAGAGTAGAATGGGAGGCAGAGCCTTCAGCTTTCAGGCTCCTCTCCTGTGGAGCCAGCTCCCAATTCAGATCAGGGAGACAGACACCCTCTCTACTTTTAAGATTAGGCTTAAAACTTTCCTTTTTGCTAAAGCTTATAGTTAGGGCTGGATCAGGTGACCCTGAACCATCCCTTAGTTATGCTGCTATAGACGTAGACTGCTGGGGGGTTCCCATGATGCACTGTTTCTTTCTCTTTTTGCTCTGTATGCACCACTCTGCATTTAATCATTAGTGATCGATCTCTGCTCCCCTCCACAGCATGTCTTTTTCCTGGTTCTCTCCCTCAGCCCCAACCAGTCCCAGCAGAAGACTGCCCCTCCCTGAGCCTGGTTCTGCTGGAGGTTTTTCCTGTTAAAAGGGAGTTTTTCCTTCCCACTGTAGCCAAGTGCTTGCTCACAGGGGGTCGTTTTGACCGTTGGGGTTTTACATAATTATTGTATGGCCTTGCCTTACAATATAAAGCACCTTGGGGCAACTGTTTGTTGTGATTTGGCGCTATATAAAAAAATTGATTGATTAATTGATAAACATGTTGATGGTTTGGATGAAGTAACTAATGAAAATAACTCAGACAGAACAATCGATGAGAAAGAGTCTAACCAAATACCGGCATCACTGAAAGCAGCCAAAGATAACGATACGTCTTTGGGATGGTTATGAGTAATTTTTTCTCTAATAGTTAAAATTTTGTTAGCAAAGAAAGTCATGAAGTCATTACTAGTTAAAGTTAAAGGAATACTCAGCTCAATAGAGCTCTGACTCTTTGTCAGCCTGGCTACAGTGCTGAAAAGAAACCTGGGGTTGTTCTTATTTTCTTCAATTAGTGATGAGTAGAAAGATGTCCTAGCTTTACGGAGGGCTTTTTTATAGAGCAACAGACTCTTTTTCCAGGCTAAGTGAAGATCTTCTAAATTAGTGAGACGCCATTTCCTCTCCAACTTACGGGTTATCTGCTTTAAGCTACGAGTTTGTGAGTTATACCACGGAGTCAGGCACTTCTGATTTAAAGCTCTCTTTTTCAGAGGAGCTACAGCATCCAAAGTTGTCTTCAATGAGGATGTAAAACTATTAACGAGATACTCTATCTCACTTACAGAGTTTAGGTAGCTACTCTGCACTGTGTTGGTATATGGCATTAGAGAACATAAAGAAGGAATCATATCCTTAAACCTAGTTACAGCGCTTTCTGAAAGACTTCTAGTGTAATGAAACTTATTCCCCACTGCTGGGTAGTCCATCAGAGTAAATGTAAATGTTATTAAGAAATGATCAGACAGAAGGGAGTTTTCAGGGAATACTGTTAAGTCTTCTATTTCCATACCATAAGTCAGAACAAGATCTAAGATATGATTAAAGTGGTGGGTGGACTCATTTACATTTTGAGCAAAGCCAATAGAGTCTAATAATAGATTAAATGCAGTGTTGAGGCTGTCATTCTCAGCATCTGTGTGGATGTTAAAATCGCCCACTATAATTATCTTATCTGAGCTAAGCACTAAGTCAGACAAAAGGTCTGAAAATATCAACTTCATTGAGAGGTAATATCCTCAGCCGTTTGTGTGGTACAATATAATTTGTATATTGTGAGTGTTTGCAGGAGTACCGGTACCTCTGTCGGTGGAAGCTGAGAGAGTGCTGGACGGCACTCTTTTCCCCTGAGGAATCACTGCGGTACTCTGCAAGATATTGGAGAGGTGGAGGTGGAATTCCTACCATAATTGTTACTGGGTGTACACACACCCACACTTGACTGTTTTTGTTTTCCGCCAGCAGTACCAGATCTGACACGCCGAGACGGTGGCCACCTGGGGACTTCGGGACTTGGCGGCTCCAGTATCCCTCGGGATCGGTGGCGGTGGAAATCGTGTGGTTCCGGTTCGTCTCCAGACGGGCGTCTCCTATTGTCGAGCCTGCCCACACGACACCTTTATTGATTGACTTGTATTCATTCTGTAATCTGCTGTGTTTGGTTGTGGCATTCACAACAGTAAAGTGTTCTAATTTAACTCCTTCTATTGTCCGTTCATTTACGCCCCCTGTTGTGGGTCCGTGTCACTATACTTTCCCAACAGGATGGTAATTCATCGGAAGATAATTAGTCCGATGATGGTTTTTAAATTTATCTAAAAAGATAATCCGATAATGAAAACATTATCTTCGATATTTATCTGTTATCGGATTATTGGAAGTGTGCCCACCACTGACCGTAGGGCACTTATATCATGCCTGTGGTCATTGAAGTGTACCGCTACAGGGTAGTCTCTGTCATTCCACATGATGGAACTCTTGTGCTCACTGATTCTTTGTTTTAATTTTCTTGTGGTCTTACCTACATAAGCTAGGCCACAAGGGCATCTAAGCAAGTAAATGACATGAGTAGATGCACATGTAATTATACTTCCAATTGGGAACTTTTTTCCAGTGTGAGGATGTAAAAAGTGATCAGTTTTGATAGTATTGTTACACTGAGCACAGTTCCCACAACGGTAATTTCCATTTGGAAGAGGATGAAGTAAAGTCTGAGAGCACATTTTAGATTTGGTTGTATAATTGGCTTGTACCAAATAATCTTTAAGATTTTTTCCACGTTTATAAACAAAGAGTGGAGGGTCCTTAAAAGATTGATGAGATTTCTGGATCTTTTTGGTTCTGTGCCACGCTCAATGCCACGGTTCTGTGGCATTGAGCGTCCTCCACCAAGAGGAGGGGATCATGATCAACTGTTCAAACAGAGGGAGGCATTTTGGATTCATACCCTCCAAACCTTGACTCCGAAAGGCCTAAATGATGATTTAATCTGAGTATTTTTCTGTAAATAATGTATTAACTTTGTCCTGATGTGATGTGCTATTATTGAATGTTATTTATATGGAGATATGTATATTTGTGCACCAGTTTTACTCTATAGCCTGGTAACTTATATACAGTATCATTATGTATCCAAACACTTTTCTTTTTATTTTATAATTATGTCTGTACTTGTTCTGTACTTTGACTTTTTCATGGACATTTGTATTTTGTTGCACTGTGCATTTAACTGGCACCCTTGGGTGCTAGCCCCACCCTTTTTAAGATGGCTACCTGGAGCTCAGTTTTCATTTGCCTGATGAAGGCCACAGTGCCGAAACATTGGTGATACAGTCCTGAATAAATTTTTCTACAACAAGTAAGACGGAGTGCAGGACCTTTTCATTTTCGGATCTGAACTTTTCAAAATAATAGCTAAATTACAGAAAAGCGACTTTCCTTTTCTGTATTTTACAATTAAAGTTTTAACTTTTTTCTCAATTCACAAAGACTTTTAATCTGGCTTCAACAAACTTTTTAAAAGCTACCAGAACCCATTTTCAACAAACGCTTTCCATCCCTGGGGTCCAGCAAGCTGACGACAGCGGACCTGACTACAAGTAGCCATCCTGTTGGTATAACGAGCCGACACTGAAGCCTTTGGGATCACTGGGGAGACCGCTGGGTTAACCCCTGACCCAAGTGAGCTCACGCTGCAAAGAGCCTAACCCATCAAAGACTGACGGACGGTTCATCCGAACCATCTTTTCAACGGATCAGCTAAGTGACCCAGTTAAAAGCACCAGAAAAAGGGTTTTGTTGTCAAAGGATGCAAAGTGGCTTCTTTTTAAACATATTCATATATTTGTTTAATAATTTTCTTAATAATAATTGGTTTCAAATTTCATCACTAAATTCTAATCAGATTTACTTAAAGTCTTTAAGCTTTATCTCCCTACTTTCTTTCACCGTCTCATGAGTAAGCAAACTGTATCCATAAATGAACTTATTTAATTACTGTCCACTCAGAATGCCAGTATCTGTTCATTTCTTGTATAATTGTAAATAAAATGTAAATATTTCTGCTGTGGTTCATTTTGTGTTTAGAAGGAAACCCTTAGCCAATCGCATCATGGAATTCAGACTTTCAGACCTGAGACTGATTAATTAAATTGAGACTGATAAGTTAATGAATGTTTAAATTAAAGTACCTATGCTTTAAATAATGGTGCCCTGAGGTGATTAGATATTATTCTAATTAAATAATCATTGTTAAACACTAAAATTGTTAATTATTTTGGTCAATGTCAATGTCAGATTTATTTATATAGCACATTTAATACAGAAAAACTGCCCAAAGTGCTGGACACACACAAGTAATAATAATAATAATAATAATAAAAACACAGCAGGAACAAAATGGCTAAAATGATAATCACAACCAAATCAGGAATCGGCTAGCTTGAGTCGAAAGCCAGAGCAAACAAATGAGTTTTTAACCAAGACTTGAAGATGTTTAAAGACGGGGCCATATGGACATTCAAAGGAAGCCTGTTCCAGAGTCTCGGAGCCGCCACTGAAAATGCATGGTCTCCCCTGGTTTTCAGCCGGGATCTCGGCACTTCCAGAGTCAGTTGATTGACCGATCTCATGTTTAGACCTGGAGCATGAACCGACAGAAGCTCGGAGAGGTAAGAGGGAGCCAATCCATTTAAACATTTAAAAACCAACAGCAACAATTTGAAATGAATCCTGTAACTGACTGGAAGCCAGTACAGGAGTTATGTGGTCCCCCTTTCTGGTGCCCGTAAGCAACCGCGCTGCGGCATTTTGGACCAATTGCAGACGGTGAATGGACATTTGATCTAGCCCACAATACAGGGAGTTACAGTAGTCCAAACGACAGGTGACAAAAGCATGAATCACTCTCTCCAAGTCAGACCGGGGCAAATAGGATTTAACTTTACCCAAGAGACGAAGCTGAAAAAAGCTAGACTTGATTACAGAGTTAATTTGCTTTTCAAATTTAAAAGAACTGTCAGCCGTCGGTGAAACACAAGAAGCAGCAGCTCAGTGCAGTGGGAATGTCTCGTCACAACATTTAAAGCTAAATCAGCGCTTTTGATGGCTACAGCGGCGAGCAGCTACCGCCAGACCCGAAGCAAGCTACAGAGGTGAGCCAGCATCCACCAGGTCCGACGCAGACTACAGCGGCGAGCCATCATCCACCAGGTCCGACGCAGACTACAGCGGCGAGCCATCATCCATCAGGCCCGACGCAGGCTACAGCGGCGAGCCAGCATCCACCAGGCCCGACGCAGACTACAGCGGCGAGCCAGCATCCACCAGGTCTGACGCAGACTACAGTGGTGAGCCAGCATCCACCAGGCCCGACGCAGGCTACAGCGGCGAGCCAGCATCCACCAGGCCCGACGCAGGCTACAGCGGTGAGCCATCATCCACCAGGCCCGACGCAGGCTACAGCGGCGAGCCAGCATCCACCAGGCCCGACGCAGGCTACAGCGGCGAGCCAGCATCCACCAGGCCCGACGCAGGCTACAGCGGCGAGCCATCATCCACCAGGCCCGACGCAGGCTACAGCGGCGAGCCATCATCCACCAGGCCCGACGCAGGCTACAGCGGCGAGCCATCATCCACCAGGCCCGACGCAGGCTACAGCGGCGAGCCATCATCCACCAGGCCCGACGCAGGCTACAGCGGCGAGCCAGCATCCACCAGGCCCGACGCAGGCTACAGCGGCGAGCCATCATCCACCAGGCCCGACGCAGGCTACAGCGGCGAGCCAGCATCCACCAGGCCCGACGCAGGCTACAGCGGCGAGCCATCATCCACCAGGCCCGACGCAGGCTACAGCGGCGAGCCATCATCCACCAGGCCCGACGCAGGCTACAGCGGCGAGCCATCATCCACCAGGCCCGACGCAGGCTACAGCGGCGAGCCAGCATCCACCAGGCCCGACGCAGGCTACAGCGGCGAGCCATCATCCACCAGGCCCGACGCAGGCTACAGCGGCGAGCCAGCATCCACCAGGCCCGACGCAGGCTACAGCAAGCGAGGCAGAATTCATCAGGCGCGACGCAGGCAATAGCGGTGAGCCAGCTACTGAGTTAGCCGAGAAGTAGGTTAGCAAACAAACTATTTGTGTCCAAAGATGCCATCGAAGAGAAACCTTTCTTTGGAGGAGTGTGACAAAATCAGAAAGACACTTGATACTTTAACGGAAGATGTTGCTTTAATCCGTCAGGACCAAAAGAGAATCATTGCGCTTCTGGATGAAGTGAAGCAATTATGAGAAGAAAATAAGGAAAAGAACAGGAGGATCACAGAGCTTGAAAGGAAAGTTGATGAGTTGGAACAATATACAAGAATGAAATATATTGTAATCACGGGGTTTCAGATCAAACCCAGGTCGTATGCTCATGCTGTGATTGCGAATAACAAACAGAATGAGCCCAGTGAGGAAGAGTCGAGCTCTATTGAGCAACAGGTAGCAGCCTTTCTCAATGTGCACGATATTTCATTGGATGTAAGTGATTTGGAAGCCTGTCACACATTACCGAGAAGAAGACGAGAGGACGTGCCAGCCCTGATATTACATTTTGCAAATCTCAAGAAAAAGATTACCTTAATTAAACAAGGAAGAAAACTGAAAGGTACTAATGTCTATATGAACGATCACTTGACACGGAAAAATGCCGAAATTGCCAGAAAAGCCAGACACCTGAGGAAACTAAAAAAGATCCAAAGCACTTGGGTAAATAACTGTAAAGTCTTTATTAAGCTCAATGGGTCACTGGAGGAGGCTAAGGTGTTGGTGGTTAAGAACCTCAGTGACTTAGATATTTATGAGGGGACGCCTACTACTACTAGTACTACTACTACTAGAGATTTAGTTACTGGTGAATTTTGAGCCTTTGATGAACACAAAGACAAAGATGGATCAAGAGATGGTAATTCTTTGATCGATTATTACTAATAGTATAGAATTCATTTTATCTATTTAAAAAAAAAAAAGAAGATGAGTACAGATTCAGAATTATATCAAAGGACAATGCATTTGGAGCAACTGAATCTATTTTCATATACTGATTATAATTTTCAAGACTTAGAAAATGAACTAGACCCGGATAATACTTTTTACTCTACATTTAATGTTGATTCTAAATATTATACTGTTGATGATTTTCTACATGCTATGATATAAAGGAAAAATTGTCAATTATCCACTTTAACTGTAGAAGTATGTATGCTAATTTTAATGTTATCAAAGAATATATACAGCAGTTTGCACATCCAATTGCTTTGTCAGAAACTTGGTTTAATGAGGACAAAGGTATTGACTTTGAAATAGAAGAATATGAACTTCAGTATGTTAATAGGAAAAATAAAATAGTTGGAGGAGTGGCACTATATATAACAGCATTAGGTTTAAATTAGTAGAGGATATGACTCTGGCTATAGATAATGTTTTAGAAGTTGTTACAATTGAAATCCATAATGATACGGAGAGAAATGTAATTGTGAGTTGTTTGTATCGGTCTCCAGGAACTGACGTAGAATCATTCATTGACTGTGTAGGAAAAATATTTTCAAGGAAGGAAAATAAAACTATGTTTATATGTGGAGATTTTAATATAGATATACTAAATCACACAAAGCACAAATGGACTAATGATTTTCTTAATATGATGTTTGGCATGAGCCTTTATCCGACTATAACTAGACCTAGCAGGGTAACAGATCACAGTTCCACTTTAATTGATAACATCTTCACAAATAGCACTATGAATGACATTACAGGCGGCCTAATGGTCTGTGATATATCGGACCATCTACCAGTGTTTATTATATATAACAACAAAATTACAGATTGTAGAGGGAAAAAACACATCTATAAACGGGTTTGTTCGGAGGAAGCAATTAAATCCCTGAACAATGATTTAAATTCCCAGGATTGGAACTTAATTTATTGTGAGAAAGAGGTGGACAGGGCTTATAGTAAGTTTATGGAGATATTTATGGAATTATATGACACACACTGTCCAATTAAGAAATATAGTTGTAAAAAAAGATTTGTGGAACATCCTTGGATGACCAACAGTTTACAGAATGCTTGTAGAATGAAAAATAGTCTTTACAAAATATTTATTAAATTGAAAACTAAGGAAGCTGAAAGAAAATATAAACTAACAGAGATATTAAGAACTAGCAAAAAATTATATTATAGAAAACAACTGGAAAGGAATAAATGTGATACAAAAAAGGTTTGGGGAATATTAAAAGATCTTATGCAGCATGGAAGGAGAAAAACGATATATCCAGATTATTTTATTGAGAAGGGTCAAGATAACTATGAGATGAGTGAAACTGTAAATCATTTTAATGATTTTTTTTGTTAATATTGGCCCAGATTTGGCCAATAAAATTTCTGGTAAAGGTCCTGATGCTCCAATACTTATTAAGAGAAATAGAAATTCATTTTTTCTCTTTTTTTCTGTAGATGAACTTGAAATTATTACTATTGTTAGAAAATTTAAAAGTAAATCTTCAACTGATTTTCAAGATATTAACATGATACTGGTTAAAAAAGTAATAGAAAGTATTGTCAAGCCACTTGTTTATATTTGTAATTTATCTTTTATAATGGGAAAATTTCCAAGCAAAATGAAAATGGCTAAAGTTGTCCCTCTATTTAAAAGTGGAGATAAACACATTTTTACAAACTATAGACCAGTCTCTTTACTCCCACAATTCTCTAAAATTTTGGAAAAGCTATATGACAGTAGATTAGAGTCATTTATTGGAAAGTATGAAATTCTTAATGAATGCCAATATGGTTTTAGGAGTAAACGGTCCACTTCAATAATTGAAACCATAGAGGAGATAACCAATGCTATAGAGAGAAAGAAATATGCAGTTGGTATTTTTATAGACTTAAAGAAAGCTTTTGATACTCTTAATCATTCAATTTTGATTACAAAATTAGACATGTATGGTGTTAGGGAAGTTGCACTGCAAAGGATACAGAGTTACTTAACGGAGAGAAAGCAGTTTGTGAAAATGGGTGAGTTTGCATCAAATAATTTTATGCGGAGTACCCCAAGGTTCAATTTTGGGAGCAAAATTATTTAATTTATATATAAATGACATATTTAACATATCCAAAATTATGAGAATGATTTTATTTGCGGATGACACAAACATATTTTATGCAAATGAAAATTATAGTGAACTTACCCGTATTATTAATGAGGACTTGAATAAACTAAAAAGTTGGATGGACACAAATAAATTATCTTTAAATCTAGATAAAACTAAAATAATGTTTTTCGGAAATTACAAAGTAAACTCTAAGATAAAGATATGTATAAATGGTGTTCAAATTGAAAGAGTATCAGAATGTAAATTTCTTGGTGTAATAATAGATGAAAAAATAAGCTGGAAAAAGCACATTAGATATATACAGAGTAAAGTTTCTAAAAGTCTCGCAGTTATTAATAAAGTTAAATATTTGTTGGAGCATGATGCCCTTCGAGTGTTATATTGTACATTGATTTTGCCTTATTTAACTTACTGTATAGAAGTATGGGGTAACAACTATAAGAGTTCACTTCATCCCCTCGTTATATTACAAAAACGTGCAGTTAGAATTTTGCATAAAGTAGGATATCTAGACCACACAAATGAATTGTTTATCATGTCAAAATTATTAAAAATGACTGATTTGGTAAAGTTTCATACTGCATTACTAATGTTTAAAGCCAATAAAAATGAACTGCCATGTAATATACAGAAACTGTTCTGTAAGAAAGAAGGACAGTATGGATTGAGGGGATGTGGTAACTTTATAGTAAATTATGTAAGAACTACTCTGAAAAGTTGGTGTGTGTCGGTATGTGGAGTTAAATTATGGAATCATTTGGACAACCACATTAAATTGCGTGGAAACATTTATAAGTTCAAAAAGAAATATAAAGAAATTATGTTAGCACAGTACACAAACGAGTAAAAATGTTTATAGAGTTAGTAAGAAGTGTAGACTATTGTATAGACATTGAACAGTATCTGGTGTATGACATTATGCCAGTAATGATCAGGATGCAAGACTATTTGTAATTGCTTAGAAGGTAAAAATGTGTTAAACTTTAAATGAATTGAAAATAATGGAATGCCATTGATGCAACTGTTAGTACATAACTATATTCTAATGTAGATATAAAATGTAAATGTAAAATGTAAATATGAAATTGTTCTATTCTGTTTAGTTATGTTATTTTCTGATTTCTATCTTATTTGACTGTATTTAACTGTGGATAGTAACGGGTGTACGGGGTGGGCGTTTATAAGCTTTTACTTCAGCCCATGCCCTTTCGGCCGCACACAATTTGAGAAACTGAGTTATTGTTGTATTTTTCTTTTGTTTGTTTTCTTAATTTATGTTAGTAAGAGTTTATGTTGGTATTTTGTTTTGTTTATGTGTGTGCTGAATAAACCCATTCATTCATTCAAGATTCCTTACAGATGGGTGGCAGTGGTTACTCAGCGAGCCCAGAGCAGTGGCATCAAATGAGTTCCCAAATACCACAATCTCAGTTTTAGAGTCATTCAGATTAAGACAGTTATGGGTCAACCAGTCCTTCACTTCCTTCAAACAATTATTCAAAAGTTTAAAATTGTCTCTGCCCGGGTACAGCGGAAGATACATTTGCAGATCATCTGCAAAGCAGTGAAAAGGAATATTATATTTTCTAAAAACTGCATATACAGAGAAAACAACAAAGGGCCCAAAATGGAACCCTGTGGTACTCCGCATTTTAATGGGGCAACATCAGACGAATAAGGGCCAAGGTGCACAGCAAACGACCGATTTTCCAAATAGGATGTAAACCAACGTAAGGCAGTACCTTTAATGCCAACATGGTTTTCAAGGCGCGACAACAGAATTTTATGGTCAACTGTGTCAAACGCTGCTGTTAAATCTAAAAGAATTAAAACAATAGAATGACCAGAATCAACAGTTAAAATTTAAATCATTAAAAACTCTTAAAAGTGCAGTTTCAGTGCAGTTTGGTGACCCATTAAATAAGGTCTAGGTGAACTTAATTCAATTTGAGAGTTTAACAATACTTTCACTGTTTTTGGTGCTCTCCGTGAGGCCAATAACACACTGCGAGGTGTAACTACTTATTGACTACATTAAATTGGTGCCCGTGTGAGGTGCCATTCATTCCAAATAATTAAATTAATGTAATTTGTTACAGTTTATTTTGGTGCGCTCGTGTGAGGCGATTCCTTTAACTAGTAATGACTTCATGACTTTGTTTGCAAATAAAATTTTAACTATTAGAGAAAAAATTATTCATAACCATCCCAAAGACATATCTTTATGTTCGGCTGCCTTCAGTAATGCTGGTATTTGGTTAGACTCTTTCTCTCCGATTGTTCTGTCTGAGTTATTTTCATTAGTTACTTCCTCCAAACCATCAACATGTCTATTAGACCCCATTCCTACCAGGCTGCTCAAGGAAGCCCTACCATTAATTAATACTTCGATCTTAAATATGATCAATCTATCTTTATTAGTTGGCTATGTACCACAGGCTTTTAAGGTGGCAGTAATTAAACCATTACTTAAAAAGCCATCACTTGACCCAGCTATCTTAGCTAATTATAGGCCAATCTCCAACCTTCCTTTTCTCTCAAAAATTCTTGAAAGGGTAGTTGTAAAACAGCTAACTGATCATCTGCAGAGGAATGGTCTATTTGAAGAGTTTCAGTCAGGTTTCAGAATTCGTCATAGTACAGAAACAGCATTAGTGAAGGTTACAAATGATCTTCTTATGGCCTCAGACAGTGGACTCATCTCTGTGCTTGTCCTGTTAGACCTCAGTGCAGCTTTTGATACTGTTGACCATAAATTTTATTACAGAGATTAGAGCATGCCATAGGTATTAAAGGCACTGCGCTACAGTGGTTTGAATCATATTTATCTAACAGATTACAATTTGTTCATGTAAATGGGGAGTCTTCTTCACAGACTAAGGTTAATTATGGAGTTCCACAAGGTTCTGTGCTAGGACCAATTTTATTCACTTTATACATGCTTCCCTTAGGCAGTGTTATTAGTAAGCATTGCTTAAATTTTCATTGTTACGCAGATGATACCCAGCTTTATCTATCCATGAAGCCAGAGGACACACACCAATTAGTTAAACTGCAGGAATGTCTTTCAGACATAACGACATGGATGACCTCTAATTTCCTGCTTTTAAATTCAGATAAAACTGAAGTTATTGTACTTGGCCCCACAAATCTTAGAAACATGGTGTCTAACCAGATCCTTACTCTGGATGGCATTAGCCTGACCTCCAGTAATACTGTGAGAAATCTTGGAGTCATTTTTGATCAGGATATGTCCTAAAATTAGAATGGTCTTGTCTCAGAGTGATGCTGAAAATCTAATTCATGCATTTATTTCTTCTAGGCTGGACTACTGTAATTCAGTATTATCAGGTTGTCCTAAATGTTCCCTGAAAAGCCTTCAGTTAATTCAAAATGCTACAGCTAGAGTACTGACAGGGACTAGAAGGAGAGAGCATATTTCACTCACATTGGCCCCTCTTCATTGGCTTCCTGTTAATTCCAGAATAGAATTTAAAATTCTTCTTCTTACTTATAATGTTTTGAATAATCAGGTCCCATCTTATCTTAGGGACCTCTTAGTACCATATCACCCCAATAGAGCGCTTCGCTCTCAGAATGCAGGCTTAGTTGTAGTTCCTAGGGTTTGTAAGAGTAGAATGGGAGGCAGAGCCTTCAGCTTTCAGGCTCCTCTCCTGTGGAACCAGCTCCCAATGTTGGGAAAGTGTCGTGACACGGACCCATAACAGGGGGCGTAAATGAACGGACAATGATAGAGTCAAAAATGAACACTTTTACTGTTGTGAATGAGCACAACCACAATACAACAGATTACAGAATGTAAGACAATAGTCAATCACAAAGGTGCCGTGTGGGCAGGCTCGAGGATAGAAGACGTCTGTCCTGAGAAGAACCGGAACAACACGATTTCCTCCGCCACGCCAAGTCCCAAGTCCCCAGGTGGCCACCGTCTCCGAGCGTCGGATCTGGTACTGCTGGCGAGGAGCAGAAACAATCAAAGGTGGGTATGTGCACACCCAGTAATAACAAATGGTGGGAATTCCACCTCCACCTCTCATCCACACGTGCAGCTCCTGTCACAAAGCACTTATCAGGCGGGGTGTGAAGCGAAGCTGTCGCCGGTCACGCCAATCTCCAGACAATGCACTCCACAGGAAAAACAGCTGCAAAAATGAGTTCAGAATAAACACAGTTAGTTACACGGCTGAGAATATTACCTCTACTGGTAGATGATATCTCGGCAACAAGGTGGAGATGAAGTCCGGTTTTTATGGAGGAGAATGATGAAGTGTAGATGGGTGACAGCTGTCATGAGATGATGAGTAACAGCTGTCACCCCCGGCTGTGTCCGTGGCGGCAGCGCCCTCTCGACCCTGAAGCCCGCACTCCAGGCAGGGCGCCATCTGGTGGTGGTGGGCCCCACACAACACCCAATTCGGATTAGGGAGACAGACACCCTCTCTACTTTTAAGATTAAGCTTAAAACTTTCCTTTTTGAAAAAGCTTATAGTTAGGGCTGGATCGGGTGACCCTGAACCATCCCTTAGTTATGCTGCTATAGACTTAGACTGCTGGGGGGTTCCCATGATGCACCCAGTGTTTCTTTTTATTCACCTCTTTTTGCTCTGTATGCACCACTCTGCATTTAATCATTAGTGATTGATCTCTGCTCTCTTCCACAGCATGTCTTTTTCCTGGTTCTCTCCCTCAGCCCCAACCAGTCCCAGCAGAAGACTGCCCCTCCCTGAGCCTGGTTCTGCTGGAGGTTTCTTCCTGTTAAAAGGGAGTTTTTCCTTCCCACTGTCGCCAAGTGCTTGCTCACAGGGGGTCGTTTTGACCGTTGGGGTTTTTCTGTAATTATTGTATTCCTTTTGCCTTGCAATATAAAGCATCTTTGGGCAACTGTTTGTTGTGATTTGGCGCTATATAAATAAAATTGATTTGATTTTGATTTGATTTGATGTAGAATTTCGCTACATTTTATTTTGGTGCCTTGGTGTGAGGAGATTCATAATTTGTTTCTGACTGACGCAAATTAAAACCTCATGAGACATTCTTAAAAACGTTTTCTGAATGAAACAAAGCCACAAATTTAAATTTCTATGAATGAATTAAGCTTTATTTATGTCATTTAGTGGATGCAAATTTACTAAGGCCTTTGATGAAAGTATTTATCATGCGACTTTTCCACATAATTACTTTTCGCCTGGACTCAAGTTTATTTCTGCGACTGCCCAGAAATTAAACCACTGATTCCGAAGCTACAAAATAACAGTGATTAACTGCGTCTTTTCCAGTTAAAAGCTTTGTTATTTTACCCGAAGCTACAGAATAGCACAGATTAACTGCATCTTTACCAGTTAAAAGCTTTGTTATTTTACCCGAAACTGCAGAATAGCACAGGTTAACTGCATCTTTACCAGTTAAAAGCTTTGTTATTTTACACGAAGCTACAGAATAAAACAGATTAACTGCATCTTTACCAGTTAAAAGCTTTGTTATTTTACCCAAAGCTGCAGAATAACACAGATTAAATTAATCTTTACCAGTTAAAAGCTTTGTTATTTTACCCGAAGCTACAGAATAAAACAGATTAACTGCATCTTTACCAGTTAAAAGCTTTGTTATTTTACCCAAAGCTGCAGAATAACACAGATTAAATTAATCTTTACCAGTTAAAAGCTTTGTTATTTTACCCGAAGCTACAGAATAACACAGATTAACTGCGTCTTTACCAGTTAAAAGCTTTGTTATTTTACCTACAGATACAGAAATGACACTGATTAATTGCGTCTTTTCTTGTTTAAAGCTTTGCTATTTTTACCCACATTTAAATGTGTGTTTAAAAGAACTTCTGTTGTGCTCTGAGCAAGTTTAATTATTTCAATGTTTCTGTGGACGGACACGTTCAAACTTTTATTTTGAAAGTACGCTGTGTTACAAACCTGTCGAGTAGCTTCCAAAAATGGCTGCTGGTTTAACACAAAAGTGAATTAATTTTTCTCCTAAAAGTCAAACTTCGCTGAGCTGAAAAAGCGACCGTGATTTATGACCTGTGACAAGGCACGTCCTGGTACCGCGCACTGAATAGCTAAGCCGCGCCAAATTAACATTAGCCGCGAACGTGCTACCTAACACACTAAAAGAAACAATTAAATTTGTTGACACAAACTAACACCGATCAATTAGCGAACAAACATGAACGTTGAGTCCGTTTACCGACTTTAAATTTATGTTAAAATTTAAAAGTTAGCACAACAGCACATGGGCTAAACTAAGCTAACTCACTCGAAAAACTCAGAAAGTCACAAAGTTCCTGTGAAGTGCATTGTAAAAGTTGCAGTGCTTAAGCGACAGTCGTTGACAGAACTCAAAACAGCCAGAAGATAGTTTTCCAAAATTAATTTCTTCTTTTAAGTCGATACAGTCCGCCTGGAACCGCGAGCAAAACCGGAAACAAGTGGGGGGAACCCCTCCCTCCTCCTTTCTTCTTCTTGACTCTCTAAGTCTTTTGAGCAGTGATCCCACCTACAGTTGGCGGACCACAGTGCATCCAATTTGGCTCCAAAAACAGTAGGCCAAATTTGTGAGTAGCTGACCAGCTTTCTTTTGTGAATAACAAAAGAAAGCTGGTTGGCTCTCACTGGGGTATTGTATCACTTCCTGTTCCGGAGCACAGCAGTGTTTTCCTGTATCTGTTAGCTGTTTAATCTGCGTAGTTAGATTGATCTAGACAACTAGATAATGATTTATTTATTTATTTCACAGTGTAATCTTCACGTGCCTTAACTAAAGCACTCTCTCTGCTGAATCACCTCTAAATTATTCACACATTATTCACTTTGTGTGTTTTTAGGAATCCGCTAGCTTAGCGCAGCTATTAGCTCATAGCCGGTTTAGCATGGTGGCTTCTCCTGTCTCTCCCGCACTTTTCTGCGCTGGGTGTGAAATGTTTAGTTATTCCTCAGCCTCCTTTAGCAGTAATGGTAATTGTAAAAAGTGTAGTTTGTTCGTAGCTTTGGAGGCCAGGCTGGGCGAATTGGAGACTCGGCTCCGCACCTTGGAAAATCCTACAGCTAGCCAGGCCCCTGTAGTTTGTGTGGACCAAGGTAGCTTAGCCGCCGTTAGCTGTCCCCCAGCAGATCCCTATCAGCCGGGAAAGCAAGCCGGCTGGGTGACTGTGAGGAAGAAGCGTAGTTCTAAGGCGACATTGAAGGAAATTTGAAACTGCTGGCTAAGGCTAAGTGTAAATTTGGTAAGATTGTAATTCACGTCGGCAGTAATGACACCCGGTTACGCCAATCGGAGGTCACTAAAATTAACATTGAATCGGTGTGTAACTTTGCAAAAACAATGTCGGACTCTGTAGTTTTCTCTGGGCCCCTCCCCAATTGGACCGGGAGTGACATGTTTAGCCACGTTCTCCTTGAATTGCTGGCTGTCTGAGTGGTGTCCAAAAAATGAGGTGGGCTTCATAGATAATTGGCAAAGTTTATGGGGAAAACCTGGTCTTGTTAGGAGAGACGGCATCCATTCCACTTTGGATGGAGCAGCTCTCATCTCTAGAAATCTGGCCAATTTTATTAAACCCTCCAAATCGTGACTATCCAGGGTTGGGACCAGGAAGCAGAGTTGTAGTCTTACACACCTCTCTGCAGCTTCTCTCCCCTTGCCATCCCCCCAACACCCCATCCCCGTAGAGAAGGTGCCTGCTCCCAGACCACCAACAACCAGTAAAAATCTATTTAAGCATAAAAATTCAAAAAGAAAAAATAATATTGCACCTTCAACTGCACCACAGACTAAAACAGTTAAATGTAGTCTATTAAACATTAGATCTCTCTCTTCTAAGTCCCTGTTAGTAAATGATATGATAATTGATCAACATATTGATTTATTCTGCCTTAAAGAAACCTGGTTACAGCAGGATGAATATGTTAGTTTAAATGAGTCAACACCCCCGAGTCACACTAACTGTCAGAATGCTCGAAGTACGGGTCAAGGAGGAGGATTAGCAGCAATGTTCCACTCCAGCTTATTAATTAATCAAATTAAATCAAAATCAAATCAATTTTATTTATATAGCGCCAAATCACAACAAACAGTCGCCCCAAGGCGCTTTATATTGTAAGGCAAAAGGAATACAATAATTACAGAAAAACCCCAACGGTCGAAACGACTCCCTATGAGCAAGCACTTGGCGACAGTGGGAAGGAAAAACTCCCTTTTAACAGGAAGAAACCTCCAGCAGAACCAGGCTCAGGGAGGGGCAGTCTTCTGCTGGGACTGGTTGGAGCTGAGGGGAGAGAATCAGGAAAAAGACATGCTGTGGAGGGGAGCAGAGATCAATCACCAATGATTAAAAGCAGAGTGGTGCATACAGAGCAAAAAGAGGTGAATAAAAAGAAACACTGGGTGCATCATGGGAACCCCCCAGCAGTCTAAGTCTATAGCAGCATAACTAAGGGATGGTTCAGGGTCACCTGATCCAACCCTAACTGTAAGCTTTTTCAAAAAGGAAAGTTTTAAGCTTAATCTTAAAAGTAGAGAGGGTGTCTGTCTCCCTAATCTGAATTGGGAGCTGGTTCCACAGGAGAGGAGCCTGAAAGCTGAAGGCTCTGCCTCCCATTCTACTCTTACAAACCCTAGGAACTACAAGTAAGCCTGCAGTCTGAGAGCGAAGCGCTCTATTGGGGTGATATGGTACTATGAGGTCCCTAAGATAAGATAGGACCTGATTATTCAAAACATTATAAGTAAGAAGAAGAATTTGAAATTCTATTCTGGAATTAACAGGGAGCCAGTGAAGAGAAGCCAATATGGATGAAATATGCTCTCTCCTTCTAGACCCTGTCAGTACTCTAGCTGCAGCATTTTGAATTAACTGAAGGCTTTTGTTGTGTGGGCCACCAGAAGAGGAGGTACTGCTGGCCCACAACCAGAGGGCGCCCTGCCTGAAGTGCGGGCTTCAGGCATGAGAGGGCGCTGCCGCCACGGACACAGCCGGGAGTGACAGCTGTTACTCATTATTTCCTGACAGCTGTCACTCATTCTTCATCATCTCACTCCATAAAACCCAGACGTCATCTCCACCTCATCGCCGAGATATCATACTTCATTGAAGGTAATATCCTCAGCCGTTTTGTGTTACAATATTATTTGTATATTGTGAGTGTTTGCAGGAGTACCGGTACCTCTGTCGGTGGAAGCTGAGAGAGTGCTAGAAGGCACTCTTTTCCCCTGAGGAATTACTACAGTACTCTGCAAGTTATAGAGTGAGAGGTGGAGGTGGCATTCCCACCGTTATTGTTACTGGGTGTGCACACACCTACGCTTGACTGTCTTTTTTCTCGCCAGCAGTACCAGATCTGACAGTCGGGGACGGTGATCACCTGGGAATTCGGGACTTGGCGGCTCCAGTATTCACCAGGTTCGGTGGTGGCGGAAATTGTGTTGTTCCGGCTCTTCTCCGGACAGACGTCTTCTATCCTCGAGCCTGCCCACACGTCACCTTTGTGATTTGACTGTAATTATATTCTGAGATTGTCTGTATTTAGTTGTGCACATTTCACAACATTAAATTGTTACTTTTTGGCTCATCTATTGACCGTTCATTTGCGCCCCCTGTTGTGGGTCTGTGTCACTACACTTTCACAACAGGATATCTCGGCCAGCGTCATGGACTCCGAGGGGCGTCACCCGGCTGTTGAACGACCAATGGGAGAGCAGGGAGCGCAGGCGTCTGCAGGAGGCATGATTGGTGAGCTACAGCACATTCTCACCGCCTTTACGGCTCGGTTGGATCAAATGACCGAGCAAAACATCCTCCTGAACCGCAGGGTGGAGGCTCTCTCCGCGCAGATGGCGGCGAGCGCTCAGGGCGCTGCTGCAGCTCCTCCTCCTGCCGACCCTGTGCAGGATATGAACGTTCTAGTGGTGGTTCAACAACCCCTCCCACCATCCCCTGAAGCATACATAAGCCCTCCTGAGCCGTACGGAGGTTGTGTGGAGACGTGCGCGGACTTTCTCATGCAGTATTCGCTCGTCTTCGCACAATGTCCCGTCATGTACGCGTCAGATGCTAGTAAAATAGCTTATGTGATTGCTCTGCTTCGGGGTAAGGCACGCGCCTGGGCTACAGCGCTCTGGGAACAGAACTCACGGTTGTTATCAGCATACACTGGGTTTGTGGGGGAGTTCAGAACAGTGTTTGATCACCCTAACAGAGGAGACACCGCTTCAACAATGCTGCTGTCAATGTGACAGGGGCGCCGATGTGCAGCCGAATATGCAGTCGACTTCCGCATCGCGGTTGCGAGGTCCGGCTGGAATGACGTTGCGCTCTGCGCCGCCTTCATAAACGGACTGTCGTTAGTCCTGAAGAAGCATCTGGTTGCTAAGGAGGAACTGCGGGATTTAGATGGGCTTATCGATCTCGTTATACGGTTAGACAATCGGTTGGAGGAACGCCGTCGGGAGCGAGGCGAAGGACGTGGCCAAATATGTGCCGCCCCTCTCCCTTCCGGTTTCGAAAAGGGGCCGCCCTCCCCACGCTCCACAGCCGCAGCACTCTGTGGGGCAACAGCTCCCCCTGCTGACGTTGTTAGGGAAACGCACAGGGCCAAAATGAGGAGGCTGATCCGTGGGGAGTGTTTTCTCTGCAGCTCAAAAGAGCACGCACAGAAAAACTGCCCCAAACGGCCACAACAACTACCGCCCTCAGAAACTGGGCTAAGGGGGGGTCAAAACATTCACGTGAGACACACACAGATTGCCACACGACTCCCAGTTACAATCCTGAGCGGGGATTTAACCCTTCAAGCCCCAGCACTGGTGGACACGGGGTCAGAAGGGAATTTGCTAGACAGCAGATGGGCAAGGGAGGTAGGGCTCCCTCTGGTGGCGCTTCCTTTGCCATTGCAGGTTCGGGCACTAGATGGCACCCTCCTCCCTTTAATCACACACAAGACACAACCAGTAACTCTGGTGGTGTCTGGAAACCATCGGGAGGAGATTGAGTTTTTTGTAACTCCTTCTACCTCCCGCATGATTTTGGGCTTCCCATGGATGTTGAAGCACAATCCCCGGATTGATTGGCCGTCTGGGGTGGTGGTTCAGTGGAGCGAAACCTGCCATCGGGTGTGTTTAGGATCCTCGGTTCCTCCCGGTTTACAGGCTAAGGAGGAGGTCAAAGTCCCTCCCAATCTGACAGCAGTGCCGGTTGAGTACCACGATCTTGCTGACGTCTTCAGCAAGGATCTGGCACTCACCCTTCCCCCGCACCGTCCGTACGATTGTGCCATTGATTTGGTTTCAGGCGCTGAGTTCCCGTCCAGCAGGCTGTACAACCTCTCACGACCTGAGCGCGAATCAATGGAGACCTACATCCGGGACTCATTAGCTGCCGGGCTGATCCGGAACTCCACCTCCCCGATGGGGGAAGGTTTCTTTTTTGTGGGCAAGAAAGATGGCGGACTCCATCCATGCATTGATTACAGGGGGCTGAATGAGATTACGGTTCGCAATCGATACCCGTTGCCATTGTTGGATTCCGTGTTCACCCCCCTGCATGGAGCTAAAATCTTTACCAAGCTGGATCTTAGAAATGCGTATCACCTGGTTCGGATCCGGAAGGGAGATGAATGGAAGACGGCATTTAACACCCCGTTAGGTCACTTTGAGTACCTGGTCATGCCGTTCGGCCTCACCAACGCCCCCGCAACGTTCCAAGCCTTGGTTAACGACGTCTTGCGGGACTTCCTGCACCGATTCGTCTTCGTATATCTGGACGATATTCTCATCTTTTCTCCGGATCCTGAGACCCATGTCCAGCATGTACGTCAGGTCCTGCAGCGGTTGTTAGAGAACCGACTGTTTGTGAAGGGCGAGAAGTGCGAGTTTCACCGCACGTCTTTGTCCTTCCTGGGGTTTATCATCTCCTCTAACTCCGTCGCCCCTGATCCGGCCAAGGTTGCGGCGGTGAGAGATTGGCCCCAACCAACAAGCCGTAGGAAGCTGCAACAGTTCCTCGGCTTCGCTAATTTCTATAGGAGGTTCATTAAGGGCTACAGTCAGGTAGTTAGCCCCCTGACAGCCCTGACCTCTCCAAAAGTCCCCTTCACCTGGTCGGATCGGTGCGAAGCCGCGTTCAAGGAGTTGAAACGACGGTTCTCTACTGCGTCAGTTTTGGTGCAGCCCGACCCTAGCCGCCAGTTCTTGGTTGAAGTGGATGCCTCTGACTCAGGGATAGGAGCCGTGCTGTCCCAGAGCGGAGAGACCGATAAGGTTCTTCACCTGTGTGCCTACTTTTCACGCAGGTTGACCCCAGCTGAACGGAACTATGACATCGGCAATCGAGAACTCCTTGGCCATCGGAACCTGGAGTATATCAGGACCGCCAAGCGGCTGAACCCCAGGCAAGCTAGCTGGTCACTGTTCTTCGGGCGTTTTGACTTCCGGATCACCTATCGCCCCGGGACCAAGAACCAGAGGTCGGATGCCTTGTCCCGGGTACACGAAGAGGAGGTCAAAACTGCACTGTCGGATCCACCGGAGCCCATCCTGCCAGAGTCCACTATCGTGGCCACCCTCACCTGGGACGTGGAGAAGATCGTCCGGGAGGCCCTGGCACGGAGCCCGGACCCAGGAACAGGTTCGAAGAACCGTTTGTACGTCCCACCAGAGGCCAGAGCTGCAGTCTTGGACTTCTGTCATGGTTCCAAGCTCTCCTGTCATCCAGGGGTGCGAAGGACCGTGGCAGTTGTCCGGCAGCGCTTCTGGTGGGCGTCTATGGAGGCCGACGTCCGGGAGTATATCCAGGCCTGCACCACCTGTGCCAGGGGCAAGGCAGACCATAAAAGGTCCCAAGGACTTCTCCAGCCGTTACCTGTACCTCATCGCCCCTGGTCCCACCTTGGCCTGGATTTCGTCACGGGCCTCCCGCCGTCCCAGGGCAACACCACCATCTTCACGATAGTGGACCGATTCTCCAAGGCGGCCCACTTCGTGGCCCTCCCGAAGCTCCCAACAGCCCAGGAGACAGCAGACCTCCTGGTCCACCACGTCATCCGTCTGCATGGGATACCCACCGACATCGTCTCTGATCGTGGTCCCCAGTTCTCCTCACACGTCTGGAGGAGCTTCTGCAGGGAACTGGGGCCACCGTGAGCCTCTCATCCGGGTACCATCCACAGACTAACGGACAGGCAGAGCGGGCCAACCAGGAGCTGTTACAGACCCTCCGCTGCGTAACATCCGCGCACCCGACGGCCTGGAGTAACCCAGGTGTCTTCTGCCATCGGCCTCTCCTCATTTGAGGTGTGTTTGGGGTACCAGCCCCCATTATTTCCCGTGGTGGAGGGAGAGGTCGGTGTGCCCTCGGTCCGGGCCCATCTTCGGAGGTGCCGTCGGGTGTGGTGCACCACCCGTTCTGCCTTGTTGAAAGCCCGGATGAGGGCCAAGACCCATGCAGATCACCGGCGGTCCCCGGCCCCTGCATACCAGCCCGGGCAGGAGGTGTGGTTGTCAACGAAGGACATCCCCCTACAAGTACAGTCTCCTAAACTGATGGACAGGTTCATCGGCCCATTTCGTATCCTCACGGTCCTCAGCCCTGCCGCAGTGAAGCTCCAGCTCCCAGCTTCACTGCGGATCCACCCGGTCTTCCATGTTTCCAGGATCAAACCTCACCACACCTCACCCCTCTGTGCTCCCAGTCCGGCGCCGCCTCCTGCCCGGATCATTGACAGGGAGCCGGCTTGGACAGTGCGCCGGCTCCTGGACGTCCGTCGAATGGGCCGGGGGTTCCAATATCTGGTGGACTGGGAGGGGTATGGACCCGAAGAACGCTCCTGGGTGAAGAGGAGCTTCATCCTGGATCCGGCCCTCCTGGCCGACTTCTACCGCCGACACCCTGATAAACCTGGTCAGGCGCCAGGAGGCGCCCGTTGAGGGGGGGGGTCCTGTTGTGTGGGCCGCCAGAAGAGGAGGTATTGCTGGCCCACCACCAGAGGGCGCCCTGCCTGAAGTGCGGGCCTCAGGCATGAGAGGGCGCTGCCGCCACGGACACAGCCGGGAGTGACAGCTGTTACTCATTACTTCTTGACAGCTGTCACTCATTCTTCATCATCTCACTCCATAAAACCCAGACGTCATCTCCACCTCATCACCGAGATATCATACTTCATTGGAGGTAATATCCTCAGCCGTTTTGTGTTACAATATTATTTGTATATTGTGAGTGTTTGCAGGAGTACTGGTACCTCTGTCGGTGGAAGCTGAGAGAGCGCTAGAAGGCACTCTTTTCCCCTGAGGAATTACTACAGTACTCTGCAAGTTATAGAGTGAGAGGTGGAGGTGGCATTCCCACCGTTATTGTTACTGGGTGTGCACACACCTACGCTTGACTGTCTTTGTTCTCGCCAGCAGTACCAGATCTGACAGTCGGGGACGGTGATCATCTGGGAATTCGGGACTTGGCGGCTCCAGTATTCACCAGGTTCGGTGGTGGCGGAAATCGTGTGGTTCCGGCTCTTCTCCGGACAGACGTCTTATATCCTCGAGCCTGCCCACACGTCACCTTTGTGATTTGACTGTAATTATATTCTGAGATTGTCTGTATTTAATTGTGCACATTTCAAAACATTAAATTGTTACTTTTTGGCTCATCTATTGACCGTTCATTTGCACCCCCTGTTGTGGGTCCGTGTCACTACACTTTCACAACAGCTTTTCAGGGAACTTTTAGGAGAACCTGATAATAATGAATTACAGTAGTCCAGCCTAGAAGAAATAAATGCATGAATTAGCTCTTCAGCATCACTCTGAGACAAGACCTTTCTAATTTTAGAGATTTGCGCAAATGCAAAAAAGCAGTCCTACATATTTGCTTAATATGCGCATTGAAGGACATATCCCGATCAAAAATGACTCCAAGATTTCTCATAGTATTATTGTAGGTCAGGGTAATGCCATCCAGAGTAAGGATCTGATTAGACACCATGTTTCTAAGATTTGTGGGGCCAAGTACAATAACTTCAGTTTTATCTGAATTTAAAAGCAGGAAATTAGAGGTCATCCATGTCTTTATGTCTGAAAGACAGTCCTGCAGTTTAGCTAATTGGTGTGTGTCCTCTGGCTTCATGGATAGATAAAGCTGGGTATCATCTGCGTAACAATGAAAATTTAAGCTATGCCATCTAATAATACTGCGTAAGGGAAGCATGTATAAAGTGAATAAAATTGGTCCTAGCACAGAACCTCGTGGAACTCCATAATTAACCTTAGTCTGTGAAGAAGATTCCCCATTTACATGAACAAATTGTAATCTATTAGATAAATATGATTCAAACCACCGCAGCGCAGTGCCTTTAATACCTATGGCATGCTCTAATCTGTAATAAAATTTTATGGTCAACAGTATCAAAAGCAGCACTGAGGTCTAACAGAACAAGCATAGAGATGAGTCCACTGTCTGAGGCCATAAGAAGATCATTTGTAAACTTCACTAATGCTGTTTCTGTACTATGATGAATTCTAAAACCTGACTGAAACGCTTCAAATAGACCATTCCTCTGCAGATGATCAGTTAGCTGTTTTCCAACTACCCTTTCAAGAATTTTTGAGAGAAAAGGAAGGTTGCAGATTGGCCTATAATTAGCTAAGATAGCTGGGTCAAGTGATGGCTTTTTAAGTAATGGTTTAATTACTGCCACCTTAAAAGCCTGTGGTACATAGCCAACTAATAAAGATAGATTGATCATATTTAAGATCGAAGCATTAAATAATGGTAGGGCTTCCTTGAGCAGCCTGGTAGGAATGGGGTCTAATAGACATGTTGATGGTTTGGAGGAAGTAACTAATGAAAATAACTCAGACAGAACAATCGGAGAGAAAGAGTCTAACCAAATACCGGCATCACTGAAAGCAGCCAAAGATAATGATACGTCTTTGGGATGGTTATGAGTATTTTTTTCTCTAATAGTTAAAATTTTATTAGCAAATCAAATTATCACGCAATGTTGCAAAAGATGTTGGTTGTTCACAGTCAGCTGTGTCTAAACTCTGGACCAAATACAAACAACATGGGAAGGTTGTTAAAGGCAAACATCCTGGTAGACCAAGGAAGACATCAAAGCGTCAAGACAGAAAACTTAAAGCAATATGTCTCAAAAATCGAAAATGCACAACAAAACAAATGAGGAACGAATGGGAAGAAACTGGAGTCAACGTCTGTGACCGAACTGTAAGAAACCGCCTAAAGGAAATGGGATTTACATACAGAAAAGCTAAACGAAAGCCATCATTAACACCTAAACAAAAAAAAACAAGGTTACAATGGGCTAAGGAAAAGCAATCGTGGACTGTGGATGACTGGATGAAAGTCATATTCAGTGATGAATCTCGAATCTGCATTGGGCAAGGTGATGATGCTGGAACTTTTGTTTGGTGCCGTTCCAATGAGATTTATAAAGATGACTGCCTGAAGAGAACATGTAAATTTCCACAGTCATTGATGATATGGAGCTGCATGTCAGGTAAAGGCACTGGGGAGATGGCTGTCATTTCATCATCAATAAATGCACAAGTTTACGTTGATATTTTGGACACTTTTCTTATCCCATCAATTGAAAGGATGTTTGGGGATGATGAAATCATTTTTCAAGATGATAATGCATCTTGCCATAGAGCAAAAACTGTGAAAACATTCCTTGCAAAAAGACACATAGGGTCAATGTCACGGCCTGCAAATAGTCTTGATCTTAATCCAATTGAAAATCTTTGGTGGAAGTTGAAGAAAATGGTCCATGACAAGGCTCCAACCTGCAAAGCTGATCTGGCAACAGCAATCAGAGAAAGTTGGAGCCAGATTGATGAAGAGTACTGTTTGTCACTCATTAAGTCCATGCCTCAGAGACTGCAAGCTGTTATAAAAGCCAGAGGTGGTGCAACAAAATACTAGTGATGGGTTGGAGTGTTCTTTTGTTTTTCATGATTCCATAATTTATTCCTCAGAATTGAGTGATTCCATATTTTTTTTCCCTCTGCTTGGTCTAAAAAAGTAACTGTTACTGACTGCCACAATTTTTTTTCCTGATTTCTTATAGTGTTTCTTAAAGCCAGAAAGTTGCCATTTGAGATGACTTTAGTTTTGTGTCATGTCTGTGATCTGCTTTTTTTCTACAAAATTAAACAACTGAATGAACATCCTCCGAGGCCGGTGATTCCATAATTTTTGCCAGGGGTTGTATATACAACTTCATCACTGGCAGATTTTACTGTATTTTCAAATTATATCCCAAATAGAACAGAATATTTCTTGCTCCAAATGTTTGAATATTTTGCTTGCTGAATGTGAATTTTAGAATCTACTGGCACAAGACACTATACAATCTTATTTAACCATTATAGTACAAACCTCTGGATACGGGTTGGGCTGATGTGAATCAACTGCAGGCAGACGATCAATTGACTGGTGGAAGATTCACTGATTTAACAACTCTTATGACAGCAGGGAAAAAATAAGCAATAATCCAAGAATATTATTATGGATCACATTTGTAAAGTGCAAACAAACAAGCAGAAATATACTCATACAAACTTTTCTATGGCGCAAACCAAAGTTACTATCAGTAATTAAATATTCACACATAAACAGTGCAAGACAGTTGTGTTAAATATATAGAAGAATCATATCTCTTTCTGTGCACTGACATCACTTAGTCCCTGCCACGCCATGACGTTTTTAAATATTCTTGAAGAATAAAAAAAGTTTTTTCCACATGTTGTCTTTGTTTTTGTTTTGTTTTTTACCATAAAATTACACTGAACAAGGATTTAGATGTTTCGTTACCCATCTGAGAATTTGTATTTACCGCCTCCGAGTTGACCTACTTTTTTGCTGCGACGGATGTGATGTCATGTGGGTAAAGGTGTCGAAGCGTGGCTCTGTTTACCAACACAGCAGACATGGATAGCAAAGGCATAGTGAGCGATTTTAGCGGAGATTTAAGTGACATATCAATTGTTTTTGAAGACGATGAGGACGTTTCTGTTGAACGAAGCGACGGTGAAAATAATTGAGGGGCTCCAGCCGTACGAGTGCTGTGAGAAAAGTATCCGACCTTATTATTTAAAAAAAAAAACCATATGGATTTGAATCACATGTGATTACATCAGCCAAGCTTGAACCCTCGTGGGCATGCGAGAGTTTTTTCACGCCTGTCAGTGACTTCATTCGCCTGTGAGCACGCCTTGTGGGAGGAGTGGTCCAGCCCCCTCGTCGGAATTCCTTTGTCTGAGAAGTTGCTGAGAGACTGGCGCTGTGCTTCATCAAAATTTTTTCAGAAACTGTGAGGCACATCCGAGTGGACACCATTCGAGAAATTAAGCTGGTTTTCGGTGAAAATTTTAATGGCTGATGAGAGATTTTGGATTGTT
Source organism: Thalassophryne amazonica (assembly GCF_902500255.1). Classification (NCBI taxonomy): domain Eukaryota; kingdom Metazoa; phylum Chordata; class Actinopteri; order Batrachoidiformes; family Batrachoididae; genus Thalassophryne; species Thalassophryne amazonica. The sequence continues at coordinate 5,116,452 of NC_047110.1, forward strand.
TCTATCGCTGTAAGGACTTCCCACGGAGGGGGACGTCGCGCAGCGCTCTGAGGCAACGTCGTCATCCTGTTTCAAGCTGAAAACCTCCAAATTTAAGCCTCTGTTGACTCATGACGTCGTGAGAGAACAGAGAACTTTCAGAAGAGGTCAGAATCAGCAGTTTATCCGGACATTCCACTGTTAAAGGAGATTTTTTTAATGAAAGACGTGCGGATGGATTGGCACGTTGGGTCTCAGCCGGCGCGGCGCGCCCAGCACAGGAAAAACACCTCCGTTGGAAGCCTTAAGGACAATGCCCTGCTGTTAAACAATTTCTCAGATACTCACTCAACTGAAAGACGCCAAAAGCCGCCTGGATTTTACAAATGGTTATCAACACGGATAGAGGCTTGCTTGCCTCTACTGGTGGTTGGCTCTCACTGTGGTATTGTATCACTTCCTGTTCCGGAGCACAGCGGTGTTTTTCTGTATCTGTTAGCTGTTTAATCTGCGCAGTTAGATTGATCTAGTTATCTAGATTACGATTTGTTTCCCAGTGTAATCTTTACGTGCCTTAACTAAAGCACTCCCTCTGCTGAATCACCTCTAAATTATTTACACATTATTCACTTTGCGTATTTTTAGGAATCTGCTAGCTTAGCGTAGCTACTAGCTCTTAGCTGATTTAGCATGGCGGCTTCTCCTGTCTCTCCCGCACTTTTCTGCTCTGGGTGTGAAATGTTTAGTTATTCCTCGGCCTCCTTTAGCAGTAACGGTACTTGTAATAAGTGTAGCATATTCGTAGCTTTGGAGGCCAGGCTGGGCGAATTGGAGACTCGGCTCCGCACCGTGGAAAATTCTACAGCTAGCCAGGCCCCTGTAGTCGGTGCGGACCAAGGTAGCTTAGCCGCCGTTAGTTACCCCCTGGCAGATCCCGAGCAGCCGGGAAAGCAGGCTGACTGGGTGACTGTGAGGAGGAAGCGTAGCCCTAAACAGAAGCCCCGTGTACACCGCCAACCCGTTCACATCTCTAACCATTTTTCCCCACTCGACGACACACCCGCTGAGGATCAAACTCTGGTTATTGGCGACTCTGTTTCGCGAAATGTGAAGTTAGCGACACCAGCAACCATAGTCAATTGTCTTCCGGGGGCCAGAGCAGGCGACATTGAAGGAAATTTGAAACTGCTGGCTAAGGCTAAGCGTAAATTTGGTAAGATTGTAATTCACGTCGGCAGTAATGACAACCGGTTACGCCAATCGGAGGTCACTAAAATTAACATTAAATCGGTGTGTAACTTTGCAAAAACAATGTCGGACTCTGTAGTTTTCTCTGGGCCCCTCCCCAATCAGACCGGGAGTGACATGTTTAGCCGCATGTTCTCCTTGAATTGCTGTCTGTCTGAGTGGTGTCCAAAAAATGAGGTGGGCTTCATAGATAATTGGCAAAGCTTCTGGGGAAAACCTGGTCTTGTTAGGAGAGACGGCATCCATCCCACTTTGGATGGAGCAGCTCTCATTTCTAGAAATCTGGCCAATTTTCTTAAATCCTCCAAACCGTGACTATCCAGGGTTGGGACCAGGAAGAAGAGTTGTAGTCTTACACACCTCTCTGCAGCTTCTCTCCCCCTGCCATCCCCTCATTACATCCCTGTAGAGACGGTGCCTGCTCCCAGACCACCAATAACCAACAAAAATCTATTTAAGCATAAAAATTCAAAAAGAAAAAATAATATAGCACCTTCAACTGCACCACAGACTAAAACAGTTAAATGTGGTCTATTAAACATTAGGTCTCTCTCTTCTAAGTCCCTGTTGGTAAATTATATAATAATTGATCAACATATTGATTTATTCTGCCTTACAGAAACCTGGTTACAGCAGGATGAATATGTTAGTTTAAATGAGTCAACACCCCTGAGTCACACTAACTGTCAGAATGCTCGTAGCACGGGCCGGGGCGGAGGATTAGCAGCAATCTTCCATTCCAGCTTATTAATTAATCAAAAACCCAGACAGAGCTTTTATTCATTTGAAAGCTTGACTCTTAGTCTTGTCCATCCAAATTGGAAGTCCCAAAAACCAGTTTTATTTGTTATTATCTATCGTCCACCTGGTCATTACTGTGAGTTTCTCTGTGAATTTTCAGACCTTTTGTCTGACTTAGTGCTTAGCTCAGATAAGATAATTATAGTGGGCGATTTTAACATCCACACAGATGCTGAAAATGACAGCCTTAACACTGCATTTAATCTATTATTAGACTCTATTGGCTTTGCTCAAAAAGTAAATGAGTCCACCCACCACTTTAATCATATCTTAGATCTTGTTCTGACTTATGGTATGGAAATTGAAGACTTAACAGTATTCCCTGAAAACTCCCTTCTGTCTGATCATTTTTTAATAACATTTACATTTACTCTGATGGACTACCCAGCAGTGGGGAATAAGTTTCATTACACTAGAAGTCTTTCGGAAAGCACTGTAACTAGGTTTAAGGATATGATTCCTTCTTTATGTTCTCTAATGCCATATACCAACACAGTGCAGAGTAGCTACCTAAACTCTGTAAGTGAGATAGAGTATCTCATCAATAGTTTTACATCCTCATTGAAGACAACTTTGGATGCTGTAGCTCCTCTAAAAAAGAGAGCTTTAAATCAGAAGTGCCTGACTCCGTGGTATAACTCACAAACTCGTATCTTAAAGCAGATAACCCGTAAGTTGGAGAGGAAATGGCGTCTCACTAATTTAGAAGATCTTCACTTAGCCTGGAAAAAGAGTCTGTTGCTCTATAAAAAAGCCATCCGTAAAGCTAGGACATCTTTCTACTCATCACTAATTGAAGAAAATAAGAACAACCCCAGGTTTCTTTTCAGCACTGTAGCCAGGCTGACAAAGAGTCAGAGCTCTATTGAGCTGAGTATTCCATTAACTTTAACTAGTAATGACTTCATGACTTTCTTTGCTAAGAAATTTGAACTATTAGAGAAAAAATTACTCATAACCATCCCAAAGACGTATCGTTATCTTTGGCTGCTTTCAGTGATGCCGGTATTTGGTTAGACTCTTTCTCTCCGATTGTTCTGTCTGAGTTATTTTCATTAGTTACTTCATCCAAACCATCAACATGTTTATTAGACCCCATTCCTACCAGGCTGCTCAAGGAAGCCCTACCATTATTTAATGCTTCGATCTTAAATATGATCAATCTATCTTTGTTAGTTGGCTATGTACCACAGGCTTTTAAGGTGGCAGTAATTAAACCATTACTTAAAAAGCCATCACTTGACCCAGCTATCTTAGCTAATTATAGGCCAATCTCCAACCTTCCTTTTCTCTCAAAAATTCTTGAAAGGGTAGTTGTAAAACAGCTAACTGATCATCTGCAGAGGAATGGTCTATTTGAAGAGTTTCAGTCAGGTTTTAGAATTCATCATAGTACAGAAACACCATTAGTGAAGGTTACAAATGATCTTCTTATGGCCTCGGACAGTGGACTCATCTCTGTGCTTGTTCTGTTAGACCTCAGTGCTGCTTTTGATACTGTTGACCATAAAATTTTATTACAAAGATTAGAGCATGCCATAGGTATTAAAGGCACTGCGCTGCGGTGGTTTGAATCATATTTGTCTAATAGATTACAATTTGTTCATGTAAATGGGGAATCTTCTTCACAGACTAAAGTTAATTATGGAGTTCCACAAGGTTCTGTGGAAGGACCAATTTTATTCACTTTATACATGCTTCCCTTAGGCAGTATTATTAGACGGTATTGCTTAAATTTTCATTGTTACGCAGATGATACCCAGCTTTATCTATCCATGAAGCCAGAGGACACACACCAATTAGCTAAACTGCAGGACTGTCTTTCAGACATAAAGACATGGATGACCTCTAATTTCCTGCTTTTAAACTCAGATAAAACTGAAGTTATTGTACTTGGCCCCACAAATCTTAGAAACATGGTGTCTAACCAGATCCTTACTCTGGATGGCATTACCCTGACCTCTAGTAATACTGTGAGAAATCTTGGAGTCATTTTTGATCAGGATATGTCATTCAAAGCGCATATTAAACAAATATGTAGGACTGCTTTTTTGCATTTACGCAATATCTCTAAAATCAGAAAGGTCTTGTCTCAGAGTGATGCTGAAAAACTAATTCATGCATTTATTTCCTCTAGGCTGGACTATTGTAATTCATTATTATCAGGTTGTCCTAAAAGTTCCCTAAAAAGCCTTCAGTTAATTCAAAATGCTGCAGCTAGAGTACTGACGGGGACTAGAAGGAGAGAGCATATCTCACCCATATTGGCCTCTCTTCATTGGCTTCCTGTTAATTCTAGAATAGAATTTAAAATTCTTCTTCTTACTTATAAGGTTTTGAATAATCAGGTCCCATCTTATCTTAGGGACCTCGTAGTACCATATCACCCCAATAGAGCGCTTCGCTCTCAGACTGCAGGCTTACTTGTAGTTCCTAGGGTTTGTAAGAGTAGAATGGGAGGCAGAGCCTTCAGCTTTCAGGCTCCTCTCCTGTGGAACCAGCTCCCAATTCAGATCAGGGAGACAGACACCCTCTCTACTTTTAAGATTAGGCTTAAAACTTTCCTTTTTGCTAAAGCTTATAGTTAGGGCTGGATCAGGTGACCCTGAACCATCCCTTAGTTATGCTGCTATAGACGTAGACTGCTGGGGGGTTCCCATGATGCACTGTTTCTTTCTCTTTTTGCTCTGTATGCACCACTCTGCATTTAATCATTAGTGATCGATCTCTGCTCCCCTCCACAGCATGTCTTTTTCCTGGTTCTCTCCCTCAGCCCCAACCAGTCCCAGCAGAAGACTGCCCCTCCCTGAGCCTGGTTCTGCTGGAGGTTTCTTCCTGTTAAAAGGGAGTTTTTCCTTCCCACTGTAGCCAAGTGCTTGCTCACAGGGGGTCGTTTTGACCGTTGGGGTTTTACATAATTATTGTATGGCCTTGCCTTACAATATAAAGCGCCTTGGGGCAACTGTTTGTTGTGATTTGGCGCTATATAAAAAAAAATTGATTGATATATAGTTTAATTTAGAGGCAAGGTTTACACATACAACATGAACATTATATGAATGTTTGCAAACACAAAAATCTCAAAATCTGATACGTCTTCTAAAGAAGTATAAAGTAACACAGAGAAAGAAAACAAAAAACATTTACTTGTCTGCTGTTTCTCCACAAGAATATGAAGATATGCATCTATAACCTGTAACACACACGACTTGTAGCATAACAATGATTGAACAATGTTCGTCTTTTCAGACTTGAATGAATAAATGAATAACGTCTGACATCATCAGTCAGCCAACGTGAACCCTGAAGAGTTCAAAAGGATGTGTCATACAAACTATAAGGGCCAACTACAGCTTCCACTTTTCCAACATCATCTGAAGCCCAAATCTTTTGGACTGCAATTAAAAAAAAACTCACAAACATTAGATGTGGGTGAGATTGTTGGGAAAGTGTAGTGACACGGACCCACAACAGGGGGCGCAAATTAACGGACAATAGGAGAAGTTAAATCTGAACACTTTACTGTTGTGAATGCCACAACTACACACAGCAGATTATAGAATGAATACAAGGTCAATTAATGAAGGTGTCGTGTGGGCAGGCTCGACGATAGGAGACGTCTGTCTGGAGAAGAACCGGAACCACACGATTTCCTCCGCCACCGAACCAGGAGGATACTGGAGCCGCCAGGTCCCGAGTTCCCCAGTTGGCCACCGTCTCCGCGTGTCGGATCTGGTACTGCTGACGAAGAGCACAAACAGTCAGGTGTGGGTGTGTCTGCACCCCGTAACAAGGATGGTGGTTATTCCACCTCCACCTCTAATCACACGCTCGTGCAGCTCCTGTTTTAACCACTTATCTGGTTGGGGTGTGAGGCGAAGCCGTCGCTAATCACACCAAATGCCAATCCATTAGATAAGGAAACACCACAGGAAAACGGCTGCAAAAAGAGCTCAGATTCTTTGTCAGTGTTAAATACAGCAGAGAATATTACCTCCTTGGAAGAACGATATCTCGGCGACGTGGTGGAGGTGTTGTCCTGCTTTTATGCGGGGTGAGGCGCAGATGATTGGTGACAGCTGTCATAGCCGATGAGTGACAGCTGTCAACCCGGCCGCTCTTGGAAGGTGGCAGCGCCCTCCTGTACCTGAAGCCCGCACTTCAGACAGGGCGCCCTCTGGTGGTGAGCCAGCAGTACCTCCTCTTCTGGCGGCCCACACAACAGGACCCCCCCCCTCAACGGACGCCGACCAGGCTTGTCCGAGTGGCGACGGTAAAAATCGGCCAGGAGGGCCGGGTCCAGGATGAAGCTCCTCTTCACCCAGGAGCGTTCTTAGGGTCCATACCCCTCCCAGTCCACCAAATACTGGAAACCCCAGCCCAGCACTGTCCAAGCCGGCTCCCCGTCGATGATACGGGCAGGAGGCGGCGCCGGACCGGGTGTACAGAGGGGTGAGGTGTGATGTGGTTTCAGTCGCGACCCATGGAATACCGGATGGATCCGCAGTGAGGCCGGGAGTTGGAGCCTCACTGCGGCGGGACTGAGGACCTTGAGGATCTTGTAGGGCCCTATGTACCGGTCCTTAAGTTTGGGGGAATCGACCTGGAGGGGGATGTCCCTTGTAGATAGCCACACCTCCTGCCCGGGCCGATATGTGGGGGCCGGGGACCGTCGACGGTCTGCATGGATCTTTGCCCTCGTCCGGGCCCTCAACAAGGCCGAACGGGTGGTGCGCCACACCCGACGGCATCTCCGCAGGTGGGCCTGGACCGAGGGCACACCGACCTTTCCCTCCCCCACAGGAAACAAAGGGGGCTGGTACCCCAGACACACCTCGAACGGGGAGAGGCCGGTGGCAGAGGACACTTGGCTGTTATGCGCATACTTGATCCAGGCCAGGTGTTCACTCCAAGCCGTCGGGTGTGCGGATGTGGTACAGTGCAGGGCCTGCTCCAGCTCTTGATTAGCCCGTTCAGCCTGTCCGTTGGTCTGTGGTTGATACCCAGATGAGAGGCTCACGGTGGCCTCCAGCTCCCGGCAGAACCTTCTCCAAACCTGCGAGGAAAACTGGGGACCACGATCTGAGACGATGTCTGTTGGTATCCCATGCAGACGTACGACATGGTGGACCAGGAGATCCGCTGTCTCCTGGGCAGACGGGAGCTTCGGGAGGGCCACGAAGTGGGCCGCCTTGGAGAACCGGTCCACTATCGTGAGGATGGTGGTGTGCCCCCGGGACGGCGGGAGGCCCGTGACGAAATCCAGACCGATGTGGGACCAGGGGCGATGAGGCACAGGAAGCGGCTGAAGGAGTTCCTGTGCCTTTTGGTGGTCCGCCTTGCCCCTGGCGCAGGTGGTGCAGGCCTGGATGTATGCCCAGATGTCAGCCTCCAGGGACGCCCACCAGAAGCGCTGCCGGACCACTGCCATGGTCCTACGCACCCCTGGGTGGCAGGAGAGCTTGGACCCGTGACAGAAGTCCAGGATGACAGCCCTGGCCTCTGGTGGGCCGTACAGTCTGTTCTTTGGCCCTGTTCCGGGGTCCGGGCTCCGTGCCAGGGCCTCCCGGACGGTCTTCTCCATGTCCCAGGTAAGGGTGGCCATGATAGTGGACTCCGGTACGATGGGTTCCGGTGGATCCGACAGCTCGGTTTTGACTTCATTCTCATGCACCCGGGACAAGGCATCCGACCTCTGGTTCTTGGTCCCGGGGCGGTAGGTAATCCGGAAGTCAAAACGGCCGAAGAACAGTGACCAGCGGGCTTGCCTGGGGTTCAGCCGCCTGGCAGTCCTGATATACTCCAGGTTCTGGTGGTCAGTAAAAACCGTGAATGGCACTGACGCTCCCTCCAACAGATGTCTCCACTCCTCAAGAGCCTCTTTCACCGCTAGGAGTTCTCGATTGCCCACGTCATAGTTCCGTTCTGCTGGGGTCAACCTGCGGGAAAAATAGGCACATGGGTGAAGAACCTTATCGTTCTCTCCACTCTGGGATAGCACGGCTCCTATCCCTGAGTCAGAGGTGTCCACTTCAACCACAAACTGGCGACTGGGATCGGGCTGCACCAGAACTGGTGCAGACGAGAAGCGCTGTTTCAACTCCCTGAATGCGGCATCGCACCGATCCGACCAGGTGAAGGGAACCTTTGGTGAGGTCAGGGCTGTCAGGGGGCTAACTACCTGACTATAGCCCTTAATGAACCTCCTGTAAAAATTTGCGAAGCCGAGGAACTGTTGCAGCTTCCTACGGCTCGTAGGTTGGGGCCAGTCTCTCACCACCGCGACCTTGGCCAGATCCGGGGCGACGGAGTTGGAGGAGATGATAAACCCCAGGAAGGACAAAGAAGTACGGTGAAACTCGCACTTCTCGCCCTTCACAAACAGTCGGTTCTCTAACAACCGCTGCAGGACCTGACGTACATGCTGGACATGGGTCTCAGGATCCGGAGAAAAGATGAGTATATCGTCCAGATATACGAAGACGAACCGGTGCAGAAAGTCCCGCAAGACGTCGTTAACCAAAGCTTGGAACGTCGCGGGGGCGTTGGTGAGGCCGAACAGCATGACCAGGTACTCAGAGTGACCTAACGGGGTGTTAAATGCCGTCTTCCATTCGTCTCCCTTCCGGATCCGAACCAGGTGATACGCATTCCTAAGATCCAGCTTAGTAAAGATTTTGGCTCCATGCAGGGGGGTGAACACGGAATCTAACAACGGCAACAGGTATCGGTTGCGAACCGTGATCTCATTCAGCCACCTGTAATCAATGCATGGACGGAGTCCGCCATCTTTCTTGGCCACAAAAAAGAAACCTGCACCCATCGGGGAGGTGGAGTCCCGGATCAGCCCGGCAGCTAATGAGTCCCGGATGTAGGTCTCCATTGATTCGCGCTCAGGTCGTGAGAGGTTGTACAGCCTGCTGGACGGGAACTCAACGCCTGGAACCAAATCAATGGCACAATCGTACGGACGGTGCGGGGGAAGGGTGAGTGCCAGATCCTTGCAGAAGACGTCAGCAAGATCGTGGTACTTAACTGGCACCGCCGTCAGATTGGGAGGGACTTTGACCTCCTCCTTAGCATGTAAACCGGGAGGAACCGAGGATCCTAAACACACCCGATGGAAGGTTTCGCTCCACTGAACCACTACCCCAGACGGCCAATCAATCCGGGGATTGTGTTTAATCATCCACGGGAAACCCAAAATCACGCGGGAGGTAGAAGGAGTCACAAAAAACTCGATCTCCTCCCGATGATTTCCAGACACCACCAGAGTTACAGGTTGTGTCTTGTGCGTGATTAAAGGGAGAAGGGTGCCATCTAGTGCCCGCACCTGCAATGGCAAAGGAAGCGCCATCAGAGGGAGCCCTACCTCCCTTGCCCATCTGCTGTCTAGCAGATTCCCTTGTGACCCCGTGTCCACCAGTGCTGGGGCTTGAAGGGTTAAATCCCCGCTCAGGATTGTAACTGGGAGTCGTGTGGCAATATGTGTGTGTCCCACGTGAATGTTATGACCCCCCCTTAGCCCAGTCTCTAAGGGCGGGTGTTGTCGTTGTGGCCGTTTGGGGCAGTTTTTCTGTATGTGCTCTTTTGAGCTGCAGATAAAACACTCCCCGCGGACCAGCCTCCTCATTCTGTCATCTGTTCTCATTTTGGCCCTGTGCGTTTCCCTAGCAACGTCAGCAGGAGGAGCTGTTGCCCCACGGAGCGCTGCGGCTGTGGAGCGTGGGGAGGGCAGAACCTTTTCGAACCCGGAAGGGAGAGGGACGGCGCGTACCCGGCCACGTCCTTCGTCTCGCTCCCGACGGCGTTCCTCCAACCGGTTGTCTAACCATATAACGAGGTCGATAAGCCCATCTAATTCCCGCGGTTCGTCCTTAGCCACCAGGTGCTCCTTCAGGACCGACGACAGTCCGTTTACGAAGGCGGCGCGGAGTGCAGCGTCATTCCAGCCGGACCTCGCAGCCGCAATGCGGAAGTCGACTGCATAAGCGGCTGCGCTCCGGCGTCCCTGTCTCATTGACAGCAGCACAGTTGAAGCGGTCTCTCCCCTGTTAGGGTGATCAAACATGGTTTTGAACTCCCTCACAAACCCAGTGTACGTATGAAGGAGCCGTGAATTTTGCTCCCAAAGCGCCGTAGCCCAAGCGCGTGCCCCTCCTCGAAGCAGATTAATCACATAAGCTACTTTACTAGCATCAGACGCGTACATGACGGGATGTTGTGCAAAGAAGAGCGAACACTGCATAAGAAAGTCCGCGCACGTCTCCACACAACCTCCGTACGGCTCTGGGGGGCTTATGTATGCTTCAGGGGATGGTGGGAGGGGTCGTTGAACGACCAGTGGAACTTTTATATCCTGCACAGGGTCAGCAGGAGGAGGAGCTGCAGCAGCGCCCTGAGCGCTCGCTGCCACCTGTGCGGAGAGAGCCTCCACCCTGCGGTTCAGGAGGATGTTTGCTCGGTCATCTGATCCAACCGAGCAGTAAAGGCGGTGAGGATGTGCTGCAACTCACCAATCACGCCTCCTGCAGACAGACGCCTGTGCACTCTGCTCTCCCATTGGCCGTTCAACTGCTGGGTGACGCCCCTCGGAGTCCATGACGCTGGCCAAGATATCCTGTTGTGAAAGTGTAGTGACACGGACCCACAACAGGGGGCGCAAATGAACGGACAATAGGAGAAGTTAAATCTGAACACTTTACTGTTGTGAATGCCACAACTACACACAGCAGATTATAGAATGAATACAAGGTCAATTAATAAAGGTGTCGTGTGGGCAGGCTCGACGATAGGAGACATCCATCTGGAGAAGAACCGGAACCACACGATTTCCTCCACCACTGAACCAGGAGGATACTGGAGCCACCAGGTCCCGAGTTCCCCAGGTGGCCACCGTCTCCGCGTGTCGGATCTGGTACTGCTGGCGAAGAGCACAAACAGTCAGGTGTGGGTGTGTGTGCACCCCGTAACAAGGATGGTGGTTATTCCACCTCCACCTCTAATCACACGCTCGTGCAGCTCCTGTTTAACCACTTGTCTGGTTGGGCTGTGAGGCGAAGCCTGTTGGGAAGGTGTCGTAGCACGGACCCACAACAGGGGGCGCTAAAGAACGGACAATGAATAAGCCAAAAAGTAACAATTTAATGTTGTGACAACACACAACTAAACACAAAAAAATTGTAAAGTCAATTAACACCAGGTGACGTGTGGGCAGGCTTGAAGATAGAAGACCCCTGACGAGAGAGAAGCTGCGTCCCACATGGCTTCCACCACCAACGGTCTGAAGAACACCGGAGCCGCCAAGTCCCGAGTCCCCAGGTGGCCTCTGTCTTCAGCTGTCGACCCTGGTACTGCTGGCAGAAAGCAAAGACAAGATGAGTGAATGTGAGTCCGCACACTCAGTAATCCACAGTCTGCACACAGTTAGGAGGGAGCACCTCCACCTCCAATCACACACTCGTGCAGCTCCTGTTTAATCCACTTATCTGGTTTGGGGTGTGAGGCGAAGCCATCGCTGTCACACCAAACGCCAATCCCACAGATAAGGACGAACACCACAGGATAACGGCTGCAAAAGAAGTTCAGACTATTATTCCACGTTCGAGTCAGCAGAGAAAATTACCTCTTGGTAGTCGATTTCTCGGCGGGGAGGTGGAGTTGCAGTCCGGCTTAAGTAGTGGTGTAGATGAGTGACAGCTGGTGCGATGAGTGACAGCTGTCACTTCTTCTGGGTCTGGCGCCCTCTCGTGCTTGCTGCCCGCACTCCAAGCAGGGCGCCCTCTGGTGGTGGTGGGCCAGCAGTACCTCCTCTTCAGCGCTAATCACACCAAACACCAATCCAGCAGATAAGGAAACACCACAGGAAAACGGCTGCAAAAAGAGCTCAGATTATTTGTCAGTGTTAAATACAGCAGAGAATATTACCTCCTTGGAAGAACGATATCTCGGCGACGTGGTGGAGGTGTTGTCCTGCTTTTATGCCGGGTGAGGCACAGATGATTGGTGACAGCTGTCATAGCCGATGAGTGACAGCTGTCAACCCGGCCGCTCTTGGAAGGTGGCAGCGCCCTCCTGTGCCTGAAGCCCGCACTTCAGACAGGGCGCCCTCTGGTGGTGGGCCAGCAGTACCTCCTCTTCTGGCGACCCACACAACAGAGATACCATTACTGTATGTGCCATAACTGTTTGTAAATATATACAGTCCATGTAATGTGCATTAAACAAGAGCCCATTTCAGGAAGGAGGTGCACACATTCAAAAACATGCTTATTTAGGGTCGGCTCCTTTCTCCGCCCCTGAACAACATCTGGAGTTGGTCCGTGGGCGCCGGACTGAGGCTGCCCACTGCCCCTAGTGGTTGGATTGTGTCAAATTTGTTGTATGTGAAATGACAAAGTTTCTATTCTATTCAACCTTTCTCTTCAAAGGACGTCACTGAGTTTAGACGGTGTGAATGAAAGAAGTTCTCAATGGGGCCTGATATTATGAAGCAAAAAGACCAAATGAGATTTTTAATCACATAAGTATGAAATCCATGAAGTGGATCTGATTTATATCCAAGTGTAAGATGAACAACTGTAGCATTATTCATTTTGAGTGACCCACACAGCAAACCTTCTTGAACTGGACCAGCAGGAAAATCAAATACCAGGAAGACAGAAGAAAATTGGGTAATTGTACTGAACATGTACAGGAAAAGTATAACAAAGAACAAATTCATAGGCAAGCAAACAGTTTAAACAAGCCACACCCTCAACATGAACTCAGGTAGGTGAACAAATACCAACAGGTCTGAACTAGAATAGTACAACCTCGATCTTCTGGTCTGTCCTCTTGCTGACGTGTATGTTGCGAGTGCTTAGTAATCATTATAACCCAAACAATTATACCGTGTTATGTGAAATGTCAACTGACTTAGTATTTTCATACTGTATTTTTCTTTGACTTGTCCATCGGAGCTTGCAGGTGTGGGCTAAAGGGAAAAATAGGAAAGAGAGATTAAGTTGATTCAAATTCAATACAGATAGTTGCTTCTCATACCTGTTTTTGGTGCTGCACTAATGTGAGGTCACATTTGACACATCTTAACTGTGGAATGTGTTTGAGTCAGTTTAGCTCTTGTGTCGTACCCATGACGGCTTGCTTTGGATAAATGTCACATTGACATACTGTTTACTGGGGATTGGGCTGTCTTCATTGTCCAAAATTCTTTTGTAAGGTTTTATGTGATTAATATTGTATTTTGTTGTTAGTGGTATCCCGTCTGCAGTCGACAATGTCACTAGGTGACCTTGAATTTCCTGGACCGTGAACGGGCCGCGGAAATCGGGCTCAATTCGTCCTGTAACAGTAACACAGGACTGTGAAATGAAAACTGTGAAATCAGAGGGGGGGCTGAGGGGCACTGCCCCCCAGGAGCCGGGTTCTAGTGCCTGCAGGACCCCAGAAACCAAATTAATTTTGTATCTATTGATGCATTTTCAGCATCTCCTGAAAAAAAAAAATCTCAGAAGAAGTGGATATTTAAATGATCCTAGATTCAACCTTTCATTTGATCTGTCAGTGATCATGTTGAAATAACAGAATATGATGTGGAAGTAGGACCTGGAATGATCACGATTACAGAGTAAAACACTAAGACCCCCCCCCGATGAAATCTGCAGAATTCCACGGATCCACAGTTTTCCCTGATAATAATAAGACCATCTGTAATTAAAGCAGATTTTAATGTGGACAGAAGATCAAACAATCATCTAAAAAATAGTCACAGCTTACCCCGTTTCCTTCCTCGCTTTCTCATCTTGTCAATCTGTGTCCACCACATCCTTGTGCTTCTTTAGAATTTTTAAGCAGTTCGCTGCTTTAATTGTGTCTTGGAGATGTTTTCCTGAGCACGTGCACTTGCTTCCTCCATTGATCGTGTTTTGTCACCAATAAATGTCTCGTATGTCTTCTCCTCCCAGGAACACTGAATGAAAGCTGAAATGACAAGATGATTCAGATTTGAATGTAATCTGCTCGTACAAGCAGAGTTTTTCATTTCATTAAAATTTGAGGTCCCTTTTATTAGTAGTGCACAGTGTTTACTTTAGCTACAGACCCACAAGCCGTCATCCCAAATTTGTGAGTAAGCCTGCATGTGTCACTGGTTTCCCTGTAGAGGTTATCATACCTCTTTGTTGCCATTGTTTTGCAAAGAACCAAATTGTTGAAAATGCATATTGACTATCTGTATAGACGGTCAGTTTCTGTCCTTTAGCCAAGATACAAGCTCTGGTTAATGCAATGAGCCCTGGAGCTTGGGGTGATTTAAAATGATCAATCTGTTTTGCTTCAATAACAGTATTTGGTAATTGAACAACAGCATAGCCTGTTAATGTATGTCCTTTCTGATCTTTGAAACATGAGCCATCCATAAAGTAATGTAGTCCATCTGTAAATGGTTCGTCTGTTAAGTCTGGTCGAGGTAATTGTTGTTTCTGTGTGTGTCTGCCAAACAATCATGCAGTTCACCGTCTGTCTCAGTAGGTAGGAGCGTGGCGGGATTCAAGGTGTTGCATCTTTCAATGGTAATATATGGCTGAGACAATAGCATTGCTGTATAAGCTATCTGTCTAGCAGGCGATAAGAATGTATCCAAACCTTTGGAATAATAGCCAACTGGTTTATTTTTATTACCATGTTGTTGTAGCTGCACACATGAATCCCTGTTTTGTGTCCACCATGAGAGTGAATGGCTTGGCATAATTGGGCAGAGATAATACTGTGGAACTCACAAGTTCTTGTTTAAGAGCTGTAAACTGTTCTTCAGCTTCTTTATTCCACTGAATTTTGTCATTTTGTCAGTCATATCCATTGGTATAGAATGTATTAAATCCTGCAATTTCTGCACCATCTCTGCATAACATGGAATCCAGGCTCTGCAATAATTACAGATACCTAAGAAAGTCATCATTTCCTTTTTTTGCTTCAGGTTTAAACGGATATTGTTTGATCCGTGGTCTCCAATCAGATCGTGGCTTAATTTTGACTGGCGGAATATTTTTCAACAGTCCTACATCTGTGGGTGCATTCACCCAGAGATGAGGAGGCAGTTTGGCCAATAAAGTCTCATCTTCCTGTGTCAACAACACAGATGTTGTTAAATTTCAATCGTCCAGATCTACTTCATGTATCACCGGTGTCGTCCAAGCACTTACAAACATGTATTTCCGATACAAGCCTGTGGATGGACTGAAATCCCACACCAACATTGCATCTGCTTCGTGCCAATCAGTTGCTTCCTCAGCTATTTTAACAATTCCTCCAAGGTCCTTCCAGGACTGAGTGTCTGCCCTTGTCAGTGAAATATGCGGCACAGCCTCAGGTTTTCCTCTCTACCATTTGTCTGCACTTTGGGTCAGCACTACACTACACACAGAGGTGTTTTTTCTGTCTGTGTATAGGTGTGCTACTGTCTGTAATTCTGATGGAATTTTCAGAAATCCTGCTCCATACCTTTCATCCTTTTGTGGAGTGAATAGCATAGTTATGTGTAGATCTTTTGGTGACATCATTACTACGTGTTCTCTGTTTTCACAGGTCGTCAGACCTTCCTCCAATAATTGTTCAGTTTGTCTCAACTCTGATAGATGGAGTTATCTACAGTATTACAGTACACAGTATACAGTCATAATTCCATTTAGTTATGTACTTCAGATTTTTCGGATTGCGTTTGTACATGTATTTTTCGTCGCATGGAAATAGGGGCTTATTTTCTGAGCATATGTTTCCCATGTTGGTCACCTATTCCCCTTCACTCTGCAAAGTTCAGGTCAAGCTTCTACCCCGTGGGGCGGACCTTCCTTGGAATCCCCCTCTTTGCAGACTCGTCGGGAATATGTGAGTGTGGTGCGTATGGACTTAAAATGACCTACTTTGCAGACGACAGCTTCACTTTTGTCCCCTGATAAAATGGGATATCAAGCTGTCCGTGCTTCAGTCACTCACAGTCCCATTCTCTCACATTCATACCACAAACACACTTAGTTTCACTTTTGGAATATTCAATTAATTCGCGTCTCTCTAACTGCTTCTCCTGAATTTTATTTTTACTCCTCCTGTATTTCTTAGCCAGATGGGGACTCGAACCCCTCCGCCAAATGTGCCGGCAGGACCGGAGACTCTAACTCCCTCCCCCGCACTTTATTACCCACGTTAACGTATTTTATCCTCACAGGCAGGCAGTAATTACTTACGTTAATTTGTTGCGCCTCTCATTTGGTTAAGAGGCGTCGTCAATCTACTACGGCGAGCGGAGGTGGACGTCTATGGTCACCGGCCCGATGGAGAATTCACTCCTCAGGACTTTCTTCAGTGCGCACTGTCAGTGGTGCGTCTCCCTCCGTTCGCTCGAAATCTGTCGACGCCCCACATTGGGCGCCAGGAAAAAACTGTTGTGTTTGCACCCTGTTTTAAAGAAATGAGAGGCACAGACACTGTAAAGAAACCAGTCAGAGAGAGACAAATATATTTTATGCTCTGCGCAGAGGAGGAGAGTAGGAGCGGGCAGTAGCAGCTTGTAAGTGCTCAGCTCCAAAGCTCTCCTAAAATCTCCTCCTCTGGCCTGGCTTTTTATTTAGTTCACCAACATGAGAAAAAACAAACACGGACAGTCAGGGAGAGGTTACACATGAGTCATGTCTGCATGAGGGAGATAGCAAGGCAAGGTAGCGGCTGGAACCTTCCATTCCTGCAACATGAGCCTTGTGGCTCGTCAAAAACAGGATAAGGCACTTATGCAAAATGAAAAATAGTTTGCTCAATCATGAAGAATGCAGACAACAAGTCTTTCTTTTTAAAACTTCCTCTTCTCACAAAGAGGAAAAGTACACGTAGTGATAAAAGGAAATAAATGATAATATAAGCATGAACTATATAAAATCCTTGACACTCATCCTCTACGAGTGGAAATTGCCAACTCCTCCATCTTTTAAAAGGTGGATTGCAGACATGATATCTGTCATACAGATGGAGAACCTGAGATTTTAAAGATTCCTCCACGTGGTTTGTTGCCATTTGGGACCCTTTCCTCTCCCACCTGGGATCGACGTGATCACCCAATGACTTTCGTGTGGAACACCGTGTAAATGGCACCTTATGTTATATGCAGCGATTCTGATGATGCATCCAGTTTTCTTCTTTGTTTTTTTTTTTGAGGGGGGGGGGGGCATTGATGTGTGCACTTTTCATTTTTTTCTGTCTGGGCCGGGGGTTCTGTGTGTTTTTCTCCTTTATTTCTTTTATTTCTTGAAGATTTGTATCGCACAGCCCATGTTTGTGAGTTTGGCTGCGGTGACCCTCATCACGAAGAAATATTCTCTGTCTGTGGAGCAGATGAGAGTCTGACTGTGACGGAGGTTTATTTTAGTGACTGGTGTTGCTGCTGCTGTTTTTCTGGATGACAGTCAGCAGGCAGTTTTTGATGTTCCTGACTCCACCCCTCATATCTCAATTACAAAGTCTGCTTCTAAAACGTGGAAAAGTGTTGGTCCTTTTGTGTCCGGCTGTGAAGCGGCAGGTGATTGAGAAAATACCAATGAACCAACAATTTCTTTCTCACCTTCCACTGATGCATTTACATGAGACGTTGGTGCACAACTGACAGGCCATCGAGTTTGACAGTGTTCAGTGACACTGAGGAGTTTTTTTTCCACCCACTTCCATGCCAAATTTGGAAGTTCCCTCCTACCTCTCTTCTGTCCCTCCCACTTTGTGGGCGTGACACAAGTATGACGTAGGTTTGATCAAAGGTTGTGCTCCAGTTTCCTTACAGCCTAAATCCTCTTTCAGGCCTGTAAAAAAACAATAATATCCAGTCAGGCAGAAAGCTGTGGATGGAATAACTCCTGTTTTTCCAGTTCATGTTCCAAAACTCTCCTGTTCTGACGCCAATAAGATAAGACTTTATTGATCTCACAGAGGAGAAATTCACATGTTACATCAGCTCTTAAAAAACACACAAGATGGGTGCAAGTAGAGGAAAATGTGCATCAAACAGTGTGTGCAAGGATAAGCAATAATAATAATACTTGTAACAGTACAATAAAATAAGAAAATGAGGTAGAAATAGAATAATATATATATATATATATATATATATATATATATATATATATATATATATATATATATATATATATATATATATATATATTTGTAAACGAGTTGTTATTGCACGTGATTTGTGGACATACGAGGTCTATTAGATAATAAACCGACCCTTTTATTTATTTTTTTAACTATATGGATTTGAATGACGTGCGATTCCACCAATCATGCTTGAACCCTCGTGCGCATGCGTGAGTTTTTTCACGCGTGTCGGTGACGTCATTTCCCTGTGGGCAGGCCTTGAGTGAGATGTGGTCCCGCCCTCTCAGCTGAATTCCTTTGTTTCACACGCTGCTCGAGACGGCGCGCGTTGCTTTATCAAAACTTTTCTGGACCTGTGAGGAATATCCGAGTGGACACTATTCGAGAAATTAAGCTGGTTTTCGGTGAAAAGTTTAACGGCTGATGAGAGATTATGGGGTGTTTCTGTCGGTGTAAGGACTTCCCACAGAGCAGGACATCGTGCAGCGCTTCCAGGCGCCGTCGTTGGCCTGTTTCGACCTGAAAACATCCTAATTTAAGGCTTAATTCACCCAGGACGTCGTGAGAGAACAGAGAAGATTCAGAAGAGGCCGGCATGAGGACTTTATGCGGACATTCCACTGTTTAAGGACATTTTGTAATGAAAGACGTGCGCGCAAATTCACCGAGTCGTTTCCGTGACGACTCGGCAAATCTGTGTGCGCCGCGACAGGAAAAACACCTCCATGTTGAAAACCATTTGTAAAATTCAGGCGGCTTTTGATGGCTTTCAACAAGTGAGTAACTGAGAAATTGTTTAACAGCTTGGGCATGTTCCAACTTGCCCGTTAAGGTTTCCAACGGAGGTGTTTTTCCTGTCGCGACCCCCCGCGGTCGGGTCCGGCCCGACATGCGACTCTGCCCGCACGTTCTTTCATTACAAAATGTCCGTTAACAATGGAATGTCCGAATAAACTCCTCATGCCGACTTCTTCTGAAAGTTCTCTGTTCTCTGACGACTTACTGGGTCAACAGAGCCTGAAATGTGGAAGTTTTCAACTTGAAACGGCGAGACGCTGCCGCCTCGAAGCGCAGATCGCCGTCAGGCGCCGTGGGCCGTCCTTACGGCGACACTACCAGACCAAAATCTCTCATCAGCCGTTAAAATTTTTACCGAAAACCAGCTGAATTTATTGAATGGTGTCCACTCAGTTGTGCCTTACAGTTTTGAAAAAAATTTTGATCAAACAAAGCAGCAGTCTCTGAGCCATTCCTAAACAATGAAAAAATTGACGAGAGGGTGGGCGACTCCTCACTCAAAGACTGCCCACAGGCGAATGACGTAACCGACAGGCGTGAAAAAACTCTCGCATGCCCACGAGGGTTCAAGCATGTCTGATGTAATCACACGTGATTCAAATTCATATGGTTTTTGAAAAAAATAATGAGGTCGGATACTTTTCTAATGGACCTCGTATTAATATTGCACGTGATTTGTGGACATATTATTGCATGTGGTTATTTCACAGTGTTATTGTTCAGTCTGACAGCAGCAGGGAGGAACGACCTGCAGTATCGTTCCTTCTTGCACTCAGGGTGCCTCAGTCTGTCACTGAATGAGCTGCTCAGCTCCACTACAGTCCAGTGCAGAGGGTGAGAGGAGTTGTTCATGATGGATTTGAACTTGGCTAACACCCTCCTCTCAGTCACCTCCTCCAGAGAGTCCAGAGGACAGCCCAGGACAGAACTGGACTTCCTGACCAGCTTATTCATTCTCTTTCTTTCCCACTCTGTGCTGCCCGGGGCCCAACAGATGATAGCATAGAGGAGAGCAGAGGCTACAACAGAGTCATAGGTCTTAAGCAGAGGCCTGCTCACTCCAAAGGATCTCAGTCTCCTCAGGAGGTGGAGGTGACTCTCGCCTTTTTTGTACAGGGCGTCAGTGTTGTGAGTCCAGTCCATTTTGTTGTTGAGGTGAACACAAAGGTATTTGAAACTGTCCACAGTCTTTATGTCCCCCCCTGGATGTTCACTGTGGGTGAGGTGGTGGTTTCCTCCTGAAGTCGATCACCATCTCCTTCATCTTACTGGTGTTGAGACACAAGTGGTTGCGCTCACAACAGTCCATAAAGTCTGTGATGACCGACCGGTACTCCAGCTCATTCCCCTCAGACACACGACCCACAATGACGGAGTCATCAGAAAACTTCTGGAGATGGCAGCTGTCCGTGTTGTAGGTGAAGTCCGAGGTGTAAAGGGTGAAGAGGAAAGGCGAGAGGACGGTGCCCTGGGGGCCCCGGTGCTGCACCTTACCACCTCAGACTGACAGCCGCACGTACTGTGGGCGGTCAGTGAGGTAGTCAATGGTCAAGGCGGCCAGGTGTCCATCCACACCTGCGTCCTCCAGCTTCCCCGCAGCAGTACCGGTCTGATGGTGTTGAAAGCTCTGGAGAAATCAAAGAACTTGTCTCACAGCGCTCCCACCGTTCTCCAGGTGGGTGAGCACTCACTGCAGCAGGTCGGTGACAGCATCATCTAACCTGATGTTGGGCCTGTAGGTGAACTGCAGTGGGTCCAGGGTGTCACTCACCATGGTGCAGAGGTGAGACAGGACGAGCCGCTCCATGGTCTTCATGAGGTGGGAGGTCAGGGCAACTGGGCAATATTCCCAGTAAAAAATATTCGTCCTGCAGGACAACCCACTGAATGGTGTTTTGTTCAAGATTTGCAAGCAGTAAATGTTGCAATCATACCACCAGCTCCTGTGGGACCAGATCCACACACAATTCTGTCTCAAGTCCCGGCTGATTCTCAATTCTCCGTGGTAGACCTCTCTAATGCTTTCTTTTCTGTTCCTGTTCATCCAGATTCTCAGTTCTGGTTCGCTTTTACTTTCAAGGGTTCACTAGTAGCCCTCACGTGTTCTGTCAGGCTTTGGCTGACAGCTTGACCTCTTTGACCTTATCACAGGGACCCGCACGCTTGCAGTATGTGCATGATTTGCTGATTGTATCTCCTTCTAAGGAGCAGTGTGAGCACAACACTTTGTTGCTTCTTTCACACCTGACAAAGTGGGGACAAAAGGTGTCACTAAAAAAATCACACTTTGTGAAGGCTGAAGTTACTTTCATTGGCCAAAAGGAGAAACAGGGAAACTTTGTGTCCAAAAGCTTTTTTCAGACTGTGAGCAGAGAACTGATCTTGAATGTGTCAGGGGAGAAGCGTACACGTGCACACGCACAAATGCTGAGGGAAGCTTCAAATTTTCAAAAAACAACAACAAATGTCTTTTCTGGGGATGTGCTCCTATTGTAGGAATTTCATTCCTGATTATTCCTGCTTGGAAACCCCATTGAGATCATGATGAAGCTTTCTGCTCCCATCAGATTACACTGGTCTCCTGATGTGGAGACGCTTTCACTTGCAGACCGCTCTCACTTTGGGTATCCCAGATTCTGCCAAACCATTTCATTTCACTTGATTTTGGCGCCCTCTGGCCTCACCGAGGGTTTCTGAAGTCCAATGGCTCTTCCATCCTTCAGTTTCATCTCTCTTGGACGCCATTTTTCGACCTTTCTCTGTTGCTGTTTCCAAGTGCTCATCCCATACTTCCCACACTGACCCAATTTCGTTAGGTAATAATTTTGCTGATTATGCTGCTATGAAGGCTGCCCTTCAGGCCCCTGTTCTTACCCTTGTGTCTGTTTCCGCTCCTCCCACTCCGGTGGCTGATCTTGCTTCACTCACATCCTTTGTGAATGAAGTGATCAAAGAGCTGAGTGCTGTCTTGGACACTGAGCTTAAAAATCACTGCAGCTCTCATCCACAATCAGGAGGAGCTGCAGAGAGGGAGAATGGTACATTAAAAACAAACTGGCAAAATGCTCCACGGAAACAGTGGGTAAAATGTTTACCACTGGCTCTAATGCAAATGAGATTT
>NC_047110.1:5484162-5641662 GCF_902500255.1 Thalassophryne amazonica
TGAGCATGGACCGGGCCGCCAGGCCACCCGCCCTCGACCGCCACCCAATCCTCTCTGCACCCGACCCCCATGGCCGCCTCTGCAGGTGGTGAACCCACAGGAGGGCGGGCCCACGTCGTTCTTTTGGGCTGAGCCCGGCCGGGCCCCATGGGCTAAGGCTCGACCACCAGGCGCTCGCGCGTGAGCCCCAACCCCAGGCCTGGCTCCAGGATGGGGCCCCAGCTCCGCCATACTGGGCGACGTCTCGGTCCTTGATTTTTTACTGGTCATGGAGGTTCTGAACTGCCCTTAGTCTGACCCGTCACCTAGGACCTGTTTGCCTTGGGAGACCCTACAGGGAGCACAAAGCCCCCGACAACATAGCTCCTACGATCATCTGGGTACACAAACTCCCCCACCACGATAAGGTGGCAGCTCGAGGGGGAGCCATCGTCACGTCTTCCGAAGAGGAAGCAGAGACTGGGGACTCAGAGGCGGACTCATCCATTACCCAGGCTGAAGTCACCGAGGTGGTTAGAAAGCTCCTCGGTGGCAAGGCTCCTGGGGTGGATGAAATCCGTCCTGAGTACATTAAGTCTCTGGATGTTGTGGGACTGTCTTGGCTGACACACCTCATCATCGCGTGGCAATCGGGGACAGTGCCTCTGGATTGGCAGACCGGGGTGGTGGTCCCTCTGTTTAAGAAGGGGGACCGGAGGGTGTGTTCCAACTATAGGGGGATCACACTCCTCAGCCTCCCCGGTAAGGTCTATTCCAGAGTACTGGAGAGGAGAATTCGACCGATGGTCGAACCTCGGATTCAGGAGGAGCAGTGTGGTTTTCTTCCTGGTTGCGGCACACTAGACCAGCTCTACACGCTCCATCGGGTGCTCGAGGGTTCATGGGAGTTCGCCAAAACAGACCACATGTGGTTTGGGGATCTGGAGAAGGCGTTCGACCATGTCCCTCGGGGCACCCTGTGGGGAGTGCTCTGGGAGTACGGGGTCCTTTGCTAAGGGCTATCCGGTCCCTGTACGACCACAGCAGGAGCTTGGTTCACATTGCCGGTAGTAAGTCAAACCTGTTTCCTGTGCACGTTGGCCTCCGCCAGGGCTGCCCTTTCTCACCAGTTCTGTTCATTATTTTTATGGACAGAATTTCTAGGCGCAGCCAGGGTGTAGAGGGGGTCTGGTTTGGGAACCACAGAATCTCGTCTCTGCTGTTTGCGGACGATGTGGTTCTGTTGGCTTCGTCAAATCAGGACCTTCAGCGTGCACTGGGGCGGTTTGCAGCCGAGTTGTCATGTATTGTGTTTATCCTCTATTGTGTGGTTGGGTTTTGGTTTTGGATTATGTTGCTTTTCTGGCTGGGTGTGCTTTGCTTGGGTTTTCTGGTCCGTATGTCTCTTGGCTGCCTTCTTTGAGCTTGGTGGGGGGCGGTTCACTTTGGTTGGGTCACGCCTTGTTCTGGGTCTTTCTGCACTTATCACTGGGAGTATTTAAACACCACTGGTTGCACCGGGTTTTTGCCTGATCGTTGTGCCCTGTGCCATCGCTTCTAGCTCTGTACCTTGCTCTTTCTAAGTCCTGCTTCCACCTTGTGTTTTGACCACCTGCCTGTATTTTTTGACCACGCCATTGCCTGATGTTTTGGATCTGTTTGCTTCTCTTGGACTGCCTCTCTGTGTACCGAACTCAGCTAAGCCTTTCAGTAAACGCCTCAGTCCTGCATTTGTCTCCAGCCTTCTTTTTCTGACAACCCTGATATAACAATCAGGCCAACAATGGAGACAGCGGACTCAAACCCGTTCCAGTTAGCTGTTCGTCACCATAGCCACCAGCTGGCAGAACAAGAGGACCGCATCACCGCCTTAAGCACCGGAATCTCTGACCTGGCCAAGAGACAGGACGCCTTCATGTCCTCAGTGAGCACACAGATTAACCAGCTTATAACCTCCCTGACACCTCAGGCTCCATCCGCCTCTGCCTCTACCAACCAGCCACCGACAGGACCGAGTGCGGCCCCGCCGGTACCTACAGCTGCCCCTGTCGTCTGCAACCAGCTGTCTCGACCTGAGCATTTCTCCGGAGAATCCGGAGACGTCAAGCCCTTCCTTACACAATGCGACCTGCACTTCGAGTTAATGTCAGCAATGTTTCCGTCCGACAGCACGAAGACGCAGGCAGTCTCCGGCGTGTGGATCGCTCCAGGCATTCAAGACCGCACTCCTCCAGGTCTTCCAGCATACGTCACCGGGCCGCGAGGCAGCCCGTTCCCTGATGCGTCTTCAGCAGAGAAACAGACGTGTCACCGACTACACCATTGATTTCCGCATTCTCGCGGCGAAGAGCGAGTGGAACCCGGCCGCACTCCATGGTGTGTTCTTCCAAGGTCTATCAATGCAGATCCAGGATCAGCTGATAGCCGTCGATCTCCCGGAACAACTGGACAAGCTTATTGCACTAGCCATCCACACTGATCGCCGGCTGGCGGACCGGCCCCGACGAGATGTGCGCGCCTCGTCCCAGCACTTGGAATCTTCGTCCGCTCATCACGTCGGGTCCTCTGCTTCCAGCTCCAGCTCGTCTCATGCAGCTTCAGAAGACGGGTACGCCGGGTAAGTCAGTATTCTATCACTTCTGTTACTCCTCATTTTAATTTCCGATCATTCATCATGC
The DNA here is from genome assembly GCF_902500255.1 of Thalassophryne amazonica. Classification (NCBI taxonomy): domain Eukaryota; kingdom Metazoa; phylum Chordata; class Actinopteri; order Batrachoidiformes; family Batrachoididae; genus Thalassophryne; species Thalassophryne amazonica. The sequence goes on from NC_047110.1 coordinate 5,486,820, forward strand.
TCTGTTCCGATATTTATTGATTCAGGTTCTGACGCAAATTTAGTGCAATCTTCTCTCGCCATCTCTCACGGCCGCTGGTAATGCATGCCGTGGATGGTCATGTGTTGGGTCACATCACCCACCGCACTCAGTCTGTTCAGTTGATCATAGCCGGTACCCATTCAGAAACGATAAGCTTTCATGTATTTGATAAAATGACTCACTCCGCCATTCTGGGGCATCCCTGGTTAAAAATACATTGTCCACAACTAAACTGGTCCAACGGACGAATCACTTCCTGGGGCTCCGGGCGCTGTTTCGCGACGTCCGCGAGGATCACTAATCCTCTTAATCCTGATTTGGCAGGAGTACCTACTGAGTACCACGATCTTACAGAAGTATTTAGCAAAGTCGAGGCAAAGTCGCTGCCACCACATCGTGCTTATGACTGTGCCATTGAGCTACTTCCGGGCACGAGTCCCCCACGGTTAAAACTTTTTTCTCTGACCGGTCCTGAACGCATTGCCATGAACGAATACATCCAGGAATCCTTGGAGGCCGGTTTGATTCGCCCATCATCATCTCCGGCAGGGGCGGGGTTTTTCTTTGGTATAACTCACAAACTCGTAGCTTAAAGCAGATAACCCGTAAGTTGGAGAGGAAATGGCGTCTCACTAATTTAGAAGATCTTCACTTAGCCTGGAAAAAGAGTTTGTTGCTCTATAAAAAAGCCCTCCGTAAAGCTAGGACATCTTTCTACTCATCACTAATTGAAGAAAATAAGAACAACCCCAGGTTTCTTTTCAGCACTGTAGCCAGGCTGACAAAGAGTCAGAGCTCTATTGAGCTGAGTATTCCATTAACTTTAACTAGTAATGACTTCATGACTTTCTTTGCTAACAAAATTTTGACTATTAGAGAAAAAATTACTCATAACCATCCCAAAGATGTATCGTTATCTTTGGCTGCTTTCAGTGATGCCGGTATTTGGTTAGACTCTTTCTCTCCGATTGTTCTGTCTGAGTTATTTTCATTAGTTACTTCATCCAAACCATCAACATGTTTATTAGACCCCATTCCTGCCAGGCTGCTCAAGGAAGTCCTACCATTATTTAATGCTTCAATCTTAAATATGATCAACTTATCTTTGTTAGTTGGCTATGTACCACAGGCTTTTAAGGTGGCAGTAATTAAACCATTACTTAAAAAGCCATCACTTGACCCAGCTATTTTAGCTAATTATAGGCCAATCTCCAACCTTCCTTTTCTCTCAAAGATTCTTGAGAGGGTAGTTGTAAAACAGCTAACTGATCACCTGCAGAGGAATGGTCTATTTGAAGAGGTTCAGTCAGGTTTTAGAATTCATCATAGTACAGAAACAGCATTAGTGAAGGTTACAAATGATCTTCTTATGGCTTCGGACAGTGGACTTATCTCTGTGCTTGTTCTGTTGGACCTCAGTGCTGCTTTTGATACTGTTGACCATAAAATTTTATTACAGAGATTAGAGCATGTCATAGGTATTAAAGGCACTGCGCTGCGGTGGTTTGAATCATATTTGTCTAATAGATTACAGTTTGTTCATGTAAATGGGGAATCTTCTTCACAGACTAAAGTTAATTATGGAGTTCCACAAGGTTCTGTGCTAGGACCAATTTTATTCACTTTATACATGCTTCCCTTAGGCAGTATTATTAGACGGTATTGCTTAAATTTTCATTGTTACGCAGATGATACCCAGCTTTATCTATCCATGAAGCCAGAGGACACACACCAATTAGCTAAACTGCAGGATTGTCTTACAGACATAAAGACATGGATGACCTCTAATTTCCTGCTTTTAAACTCAGATAAAACTGAAGTTATTGTACTTGGCCCCACAAATCTTAGAAGCATGGTGTCTAACCAGATCTTTACTCTGGATGGCATTTCCCTGACCTCTAGTAATACTGTGAGAAATCTTGGAGTCATTTTTGATCAGGATATGTCATTCAAAGCGCATATTAAACAAATATGTAGGACTGCCTTTTTGCATTTACGCAATATCTCTAAAATCAGAAAGGTCTTGTCTCAGAGTGATGCTGAAAAACTAATTCATGCATTTATTTCCTCTAGGCTGGACTATTGTAATTCTTTATTATCAGGTTGTCCTAAAAGTTCCCTAAAAAGCCTTCAGTTAATTCAAAATGCTGCAGCTAGAGTACTGACGGGGACTAGCAGGAGAGAGCATATCTCACCCGTGTTGGCCTCTCTTCATTGGCTTCCTGTTAATTCTAGAATAGAATTTAAAATTCTTCTTCTTACTTATAAGGTTTTGAATAATCAGGTCCCATCTTATCTTAGGGACCTCGTAGTACCATATCACCCTAATAGAGCGCTTCGCTCTCAGACTGCAGGCTTACTTGTAGTTCCTAGGGTTTGTAAGAGTAGAATGGGAGGCAGAGCCTTCAGCTTTCAGGCTCCTCTCCTGTGGAACCAGCTCCCAATTCAGATCAGGGAGACAGATACCCTCTCTACTTTTAAGATTAGGCTTAAAACTTTCCTTTTCGCTAAGGCTTATAGTTAGGGCTGGATCGGGTGACCCTGGACTATCCCTTGGTTATGCTGCTTTAGACGTAGACTGTGGGGGGGTTCCCATGATGCACTGTTTCTTTCTCTTTTTGCTCTGTATGCATCACTCCGCATTTAATCATTGGTGATCGATCTCTGCCCCCCTCCACAGCATGTCTTTTTCCTGGTTCTTTCCCTCAGCCCCAACCAGTCTCAGCAGAAGACTGCCCCTCCCTGAGCCTGGTTCTGCTGGAGGTTTCTTCCTGTTAAGAGGGAGTTTTTCCTTCCCACTGTTGCCAAGTGCTTGCTCACTGGGGGTCGTTTTGACCGTTGGGGTTTTTCATAATTATTGTATGGCCTTGCCTTACAATATAAAGCGCCTTGGGGCAACTGTTTGTTGTGATTTGGCGCTATATAAAAAAAAAGTTGATTGATTGAAAAGAAAGATAAGTCACTCCGTCCCTGTATTGACTATCGCGGGCTAAACGACGTCACTGTAAAAAACCGTTATGCCCTGCCACTAATAGCTTCCGCGTTTGAACTACTAGAGGGTGCCACAATCTTCACCAAGCTCGATCTCCGCAATGCCTATCATTTAGTGCGGATCAGACAGGGAGATGAATGGAAGACCGCTTTCAATACTCCCACTGGCCATTATGAATATTTAGTCATGCCCTTTGGCTTAACCAATGCACCTGCAGTATTTCAGAACCTGATCAATGACGTGTTACGAGATTTTCTAAATAAGTTTGTGTTTGTGTATCTTGATGATATTCTGATTTTTTCCCCGGTTGCAGAAACACACTCTCGACATATGCGTACAGTGCTTGAGACCCTGTTACGCAATCAGTTATTCGTAAAAGCACAAAAATGCGAATTTCACAAGTCCACCGTATCATTTCTAGGATTCATAATTGCACCAGGGTCAATTCGGATGGACCCAGCTAAGGTAGCCGCAGTGCGTGATTGGACAACCCCAAAGGATCGCAAGGAGCTCCAAAGGTTTCTAGGATTTGCAAACTTTTACCGGACGTTCATGGTCGAAGTGGACGCTTCCGATGTGGGGATCAGAGCTATCTTGTCTCAGATCCATCCCACTGATAAGAACCTTGCTCTTTCTAAGTCCTGCTTCCACCTTGTGTTTTGACCACCTGCCTGTATTTTTTTGACCACGCCATTGCCTGATGTTTTGGATCTGTTTGCTTCTCTTGGACTCCCTCTCTGTGTACCGAACCCAGCTAAGCCTTTCAGTAAATGCCTCCTTGAACCAGAGCTACGTAAGCGAGTCCTGCATTTGTCTCCAGCCTTCTTTTTCTGACAACCTTGATACAAGTGTGAAGCGTCCGGGATGAAAATCAGCACCTCCAACTCCGAGGCCATGGTTCTCGACCAGAAAAAGGTGCTTTGCCCTCTTCAAGTCGGTGGAGTGTCCTTGCCTCAAGTGGAGGAGTTTAAGTATCTCGGGGTCTTGTTAACGGGTGAGGGACGGATGGAGCGTGAGATCGATAGACGGATCGGTGCAGCATCTGCAGTGATGCGGTCGCTGTATCGGACCGTCGTGGTGAAGAGAGAGCTGAGTAGGGGGGCAAAGCTCTCAATTTACCGATCGATCTACGTTCCGATCCTCACCTATGGTCATGAGATTTGGCTCATGACTGAAAGAATGGGATCTCGAGTGCAGGCGGCCAAGATGAGTTTCCTCCGCAGGGTGGCTGAGCGCTCCCTTAGAGATAGGGTGAGGAGCTCGGTCACTCGGGAGGAGCTTGGAGTCGAGCCGCTGCTCCTCCATGTCGAAAGGAGTCAGTTGAGGTGGCGCAGGCATCTTTTCCGGATGCCCCCTGGACGCCTCACTGGAGAGGTGTTCCGGGCACGTCCCATTGGGAGGAGGCCCCGGGGAAGACCCAGGACATGCTGGAGGGACTACATCTCTCAGCTGGCTTGGGAACGCCTTGGGGTTCCCCCGGAGGAGCTGGGGGAGGTGTGTGTGGATCAGGAGGTCTGGGCGGCTTTGCTTGAGCTGCTGCCCCCGCAACCCGACTCCAGATAAAGCGGAAGAAAATGGATGGATGGATGCTTTTGAACTGTGTATTGTGTGTACCAAATTAAAGGCATGTTATATTTATGATTACATTTGCTTTTGCTTTAAGTTTTGCTTTTGCTTCATTATTTTAGTTTCTTAGCATGCTGTTATAAAGATGATTTACTTATATAATCATTTTCAAAGTGTTGTAAATGTGATGTGTCCCTTTTTCAGTGAGGCCCAGAAAGATACACTGAGAAACATCCACATGTTGCAAACAGCACATGGAACAGGATGTCAGTACTGACCACTAACAGTCAGATAACGCGGGTATGATTAGACTTGTTTGTTAGAATGTTGTTCAGTTTTGAGATGTGCTAATGTTCTTGTGGTATAACCGCGGTGATGAGACTTGCTGACAGTCTTTCAGTTAGCAGTTTTCTGGCCCAAAACAATTTCCTATCAGTTTAGGCACAGGTGTCACTTTAGGAGAAAGAGGAAGCAAGAACACTCCACGGCACACGTGGGCAGGACCAATGCCACGAAACAGAGGGATGAGACCACTCAGATGAAGGACAACACCTCAGATTAGCATGAATCACTGTATTAGCATAGGAAGACAGAGGAGTATATAAACAGAGCCCATCCCACTGTTGGGGGTTCCTCTTTGCTGAGAGCTTGCTGGAACACCAGCCACCTGGTTGGAAGCTCTCAGCTCCTGGGACCCTCAGAACATCTGGGTATGATGTCATTCATTATGTAAAACTTGCATTCTGTTAAATTCTGTGACATTTAAACTCTGTTTAATAAATCTCTGAGTGGTGGTCTCGCCCTCAGAGTAATTATGTTCACACTTAAATAACTACTCAAAACCTTTCAAATCATTGGACGTGTGGGATAAGAGAGACACGGGACAGCGAGGACACTGGAGACCCCTGAATTATCCCAAGAACTGGTGAACCTGACGTAATTTGAAGAAGGTAATTAATGAATTAAAATTGTAATGATTATTTGTTGAAATTCTTTTTTTTCCCGGTGACTGGGCCTCTACAGATAATTCCATGAAGATTCAGTGATGGTGACTGAGCCAACGTGAATGACATTGAATCCCTTCAGACATCAAAAGGACCCTATTTGTAAAAGGCAAGCAGAAGCCTTTTTAATAAAATTGTGCATTTTGGACATTGTAAAAATTGATGTCTGTAAGTGAGGCAAATGTCCCGTCGTTAAAATAGAGTGAGTGAGATTTGGGGAAGATGCGCATAACAAAAAGAGATTTTGAGTTAAGGTAACCCACAAAAAAAGAGATATTGGGCTAATGTAAGCCACAAAAAAAAGATACTGGGTTAAGGTAACCCACAAAAAAGATACTGGGTTAAACCTCTGGGGCCGACGTCATCGTATACGACAGCTAAGACCAAGCTTTACTAAATTATAAATAACTTTTTAATGAAATGAGATAGAAACTTACTTTTTTTGCTGAAAAATTAACTCCGTGGACTTTTGAGCCAGCCATTGGACATCTTTGTACTCCTCATAGAAGCTGTGTCTGACGTGCGCAATGTGAGTGTCCAATCAGAATTGGTTCACCGTCACATGGTTTTCCAAAATCCAATCGTAGCGCAGATTTACCTCACGTGAAAAGCCAAAGATCGTTTTCAGGAGTGATATATTACTAGTTGGTCTGTTTGAGTAGCCCCCTGGGTGCTCCAATGAGTACATACTATTAGTACATACTCAGTGTGCCCTGCGTAATTATGCACAGCGATCAGTGAAAGCAGGAGCACATGGAGAGCCTCTGATGACAATCTCACGTGCTCAAACAAAGAGAGTGTAACTATCAGGATTGCTCCACTAGTTTGCATGTGAATGTTACTGGATAACTCTGTTGCTTTCTCTGCATAAAGCACTGTTTACCATATCAATGGACAACAAAATGCATAAACCATTTTGTATATATTGTTCAAAATGTGCATTTGTGTTTATTGTTTGAACCTTTTTGTTGTACAGTCTTTCACACAAGACCTCAAATTACCTTTATAAAATGTCCAAACAGTTGTTTATTATAGTTTGCTCTGTGTTTTGAATAAATGTGTGTGGAAAATTATTTCCCGCTTTACTTTTTCCTTTCTTATTTCTGATTGTAAACCTTTATTACAGTTATAAAATGCATATATATTATGAAAGCACAGGTTGTCCTGAAAAAAGAGGCATAAAACTTGATTGTGGGATGCAGGGAGAACTGTTAACAGCAATAATAAAACATTTGTGCCAGGCGAGTGAACTATCCAAAAAAATGCCCTTGGACCCCAGAGGGATAAGGTAACCCACAAAAAAGAGATATTGGGTTAAGGTAATCCACAAAGAGAGAAATAAAGGTAAAATGTATGTTATAAGAGATAGTGAGATATTAAAAAAAAAAAAACCTGGTACCTTGCGAAGCTTTATAAGTTGCTGTAAATTGCTGAGCTTTATAATTTGGCAAAATATTATTGTGTGTAATTGCCGTGAATATAATTCTGTGACTTTATTTTGTTAAGAATTAAAAAAAAAAAGACAGGAGGGAGAAGTAAGATTCTGCCTGGCCTGTGGATATTGTGTATTGTGGGGTTTGGGTGTGAATATGACTAACTCAACATGACGGACAAACACCTGTTCATAACCTAAGACTAACACTGGCTGTTTAAGAATCAGTGTACCGCGGATGTCTGTTGTTGTCATATGTGTGTTTGTGTATATGTGTGAGTCTGTGTCCAGGGTGAAAAGAAAAAATCTTTAAGGGGAAAATTCTGAGAAAACCCTATTAATGAAGTAAATTTATTCAGCTTGGTAAGATGATAACTCAAAAACAATAAATACAATTACCTTCTTACTTACCTGGGTGGTTGGCTCTCACTGCGGTATTGTATCACTTCTTGTTCCGGAGCACAGCGGTGTTTTGCTGTATCTGTTAGCTGTTTAGTCTGCATAGTTAGATTGATCTAGATAACTAGATAACGATTTGTTTCACAGTGTAATCTTCACGTGCCTTAACTAAAGCACTCCCGCTGCTGAATTCACCTCTAAATTATTTACACATTATTCACTTTGTGTGTTTTTAGTAGTGTTTTGGGTAGGTTTTAGACTACCCAGCAGTGGGGAATAAGTTTCATTACAGTAGGTCTTTCGGCAAGCACTGTAACTACGTTTAAGGATATGATTCATTCTTTATGTTCTCCAATGCCATATACCAACACAGGGCAGAGTAGCTACCTAAACTCTGTGAGTGAGATAGATTATCTCGTCAGAAAAACACCCCTAAAGCATGATGCTTCCACCCCCATGCTTCACAGTAGGGACGGTGTTTTTGGGATGGTACTCAGCATTCTTCTTACTCCAAACACAGCGAGTAGAATTAAGACCAGAAAGTTCTATTTTGGTCTCATCTGACCACATAACTTTCTCCCATGACTCCTCTGGATCATCCAAATGGTCATGGGCAAACTTAAGACAGGCCTGGACGTGTGCTGATTTAAGCAGGGGAACCTTCCGTGCCATGCATGATGTTAACTCATGACATCTTAGTGTATTATAGTAACCTTGGAAACAGTGGTGCCAGCTCTCTTCAGGTCATTGACCAGCTCCTCCCGTGCAGTTCTGGGCTGATTCCTCACCTTTCTTAGGATCATTGATACACAGGTGGGATCTTGCATGAAGCCCCAGTCTGAGGAAGATTGACAGTCATGTTTAGCTTCTTCCATTTTCTAATAATTGCTCCAACAGTTGATCTTTTTTCACCAAGCTGCTTGGCAGTTGCCCCGTAGCTCTTTCCAGCCTTGTGGAGGTCCACAATTTTGTCTCTGGTGTCTTTGGACAGCTCTTTGGTCTTAGCCATGTTAGCAGTTGGAGTCTTACTGATTGTGTGGGGTGGACAGGTGTCTTTATGCAGCTAACCTGTTGTGAAAGTGTAGGGACACGGACCCACAACAGGGGGCGCAAATGAACGGACACTGGAATAAGCCAAAATATAACAATTTAATGTTGTGAATGTGCACAACAGAGCAACAGACAAAAAAATTGAGATCAACAGTAAGTAAGTCACGGTGACGTATGGGCAGGCTCGAGGATAGAAGACGTCCGTCCAGAAAAGAGCCGGATCCCACACGCTTTCCACTGCCACTGGATCTGAAGCACCCCGGAGCCACCAAGCGCTGGGTCCCCAGGTGGCCACTGCCTCCGGATGTCAGATCGGGTACTGCTGGCAGGAAGAACAGACAGGTGATGGTGGGTGCGTGAACACCCAGCAAACAGTCAGAAAGGGTGGGAAACACCTCCACCTCTCAAGCACAGTCACACAGGAACAAAAACGTGCAGCGCCTGAAGGACTACTTATCCGAGGAGCGAAGATGTCGTCTCATTGTATTACAGACAAGAAACCACAATCGACTAAAACGTTTTTTTCCCCCCAAAATGAGACCTGCTGCCTTACGCGTAGCCAAGGGTGGGCCTGGATGGGCCTGGGCCCGCCCACTTGTCAGCCAGGCCCGTCCCATCCAATGAGAAGGCTGAGTCAACACTCGACAGTCTCCTGTTGTTGCCTCATTGTATTCCTATGATATGGTATTGCATTAGCACTGAGCAACAATTAATAAATTTTGTCAAAAAAAATCTGATTCATCTTCTGTGATTTTTATTAATTCATTTTCAGAGTACAGTGGTCCCTCGATATAACGCAGTTCACCTTTCGCGGCCTCGAAGTTTCGCGGATTGTTTTAGTGCAATTTTGCATGCTTTTTTTTTTAACGGTGCATTGTGTTCTGTGTCCTTATCAGGCGGGCCGTTCGCGGCACTGGTCGGCATCACCGCGATTGCTCTCACTGCCTCCGATGCGCTTTCTGCGGGCTCGGTAAATGCAGCAGCGGGCCACCTCCTCCTGTCTGCTGTGCGGAATTGCGCCAAATCTGGCAACAGGTCCAGAGATACACTCGCTGTTTTGATGCGGATGTTGATCGCAGCCACAGAGCTCCGTGACCACCGAGAGAGGACTTGGATTCTTTGCGGGTCCCGCATCCGTACCTCCGGAGGCAGTGAGCGAAGGGAGAGCTGCGCATTGTGTTCTGCGTGTGTCTGTTTATAATCTTCTCGCCCAGAAGAAAAAAGAGAGTGTTTACACTGGAGGGAAAAGTGAGAAAATGTTAATGCCTGTTTGAGAAAAGTGTATAAAGTGTGTAGTGAGGGGTTTTACAGCCTTAAAACATCTATAATAATTGTAAAAACTAACGCTGACTACTTCGCCGGATTTCGTTTATCGCAGGTTATTTTTGAACGTAATTCCCGCGATAAATGAGGGACCACATTTTTCCTCAAATAAATAGTCTTCTGCGGGCCCTCATCACAATGTCAATAACAACATGCACCGTCGAACGGCTGTTTTCTACTGTTAAATGGATAAAAACGTCCACCAGAACATCCATGTTGACTCACAGACTGAATGCACTCTCCGTGCTTTCCCTTGAAAGAGAACTGACTGAATCGTTGGACTATGATGACGTGATAAGAGAGTTCAACAAAAACCCTGTCGTCTCCTGCTGTAGCATTAAAAGGATTCGTCAAATGTAAGTGTGAGACCATTAATTACTTTTTTCTTCTAAATAGGCCTAATTGTTAATATTATATTGCAACTGCCATGAATCATGTTGGTGTCCGTTCTGATGGTTTTTAATTTGGTTTCCATTGTTTATCAATTTCATAATTTGGCCGCCGAGCCAACCTGTTTTCATGTTGCGGATGTATTTTGAATTTTTATTTTAAAGGACTTTACATAACTAAGCGTCGCGTTGCTGCTTGCATTGTCCATGGGGTGCTTGTGTCTGACACTTTGCATCTGTGTAACTGTGCACACAGCATCTGTGCAGTTGGCTGAGATGTGTTCATCATTAAACGTGGAATTCAGTTTTGAAACAATGCCTTATTTAAATACCTATTGACGTTTTGGGTTTAGGCCGAGCCAAGTAGGCTCCCAGACTTGAACTGAATGTGTGTGTGTGTGTGTGTGTGTGTGTGTGTGTGTGTGTGTGTGTGTGTGTGTGTGTGTGTGTGTGTGTGTGTGTGGCGCCATGAAGAGTACTTGTGTCTGACGTGTTGTGTCTGTGTGCTCACTTTGCCAGTGCTGTAGGCTAAGTGATAACGTTGCTTGCGATGTCCAAACGAGGCACACTTTTTCAAACGGTGTATTATAATACCTACACCTTACCTACAACCCCAAAGGTTGGGCCCGTCTGATTTTTTCTGGGCCCACCCATTTTATGATTTCTGCCTACGCCCCTGCCTGCTGCATTCTTTACAAATTACATGCTGACATGCAAGAGCTCAGCTCAAATGTATGGAAAGACATTCATGCCAATAATGTCTGAAAGGAAATGCTTTTGACAAAAACTACAGATTTTGTTTATTTCTATTCATGTCCAGAGATCAAGGATCCACCATGTAGAGTTTATTATGTCCAAAGTTTAAGGATCCAGTGACCAATTTCATATTTATGTTATGGACTGGGGTGTTTGGCTGGCTTTGGTTTTGTTTTCTGTCTCTCCCACCAGGTGGTACGTGTTCAGTGCTGAGTGGAGGAGTAATTTGTGACTGTGAAGAAGGACCTCACCCTCATCACCATCATCACCTGAAGCTTATTATCACATGCAGTTCATCACGGCTTAATCAGGACTCACAGCTGCGGTGCATCTTTCCTGATCAGGGCATGCTGCATTTAAACCCTGAATACACAGTGCATGATTGCCAGACTCGACTTTGTGACCAAACGTGTGAGATCGACATTGTGAGAACAACCTCGTTACAACGGACGCTGAGGCCGCTCCAGGTTTGACGCCACTTTCTGTGATAGAGGATTGGGTGAGGTCTCACGCTCTACAGCACACTTCCTGCGGTACTTTGGTTTCTGTGATTCTCATTAATTGAAGCCAGTAAATTTGGTGTCCCTCACGCCTTGCTGTATTGAGCTGCTGTGCTATACTAATTGCTTAATCAGCTTCTAACTGAAGTTGAGATTTGAACTTAGTTGTTCCGTGCCTGCGGGGAGAAAGGTGATTCTAAATTTAAGCCTGGAAGTGTTTGCTGACTGTGTGCACCTTGGAGCTGTCCCTCTGTGTGGAGAGTGTTGGACTCACCTCACTTTTTCTTCTTTCACAGACTCGGGGGTGTCAGCGGGGTTCCTGGGTCCAGAACTGCTGTGGCTCCGGTCCTTTTGCGCTACTGGGAGCTGTTGTGCGGGCCGCTGAAGAGGAGGTACTGCTGGCCCACCACCACCAGATGGCGCCCTGTTTGGAGTGCGGGCTCCAAGCACGAGAGGGCGTCGGAGCCGCTGGAAGTGACAGCTGTCATCTATCAACACCAACTGTCACCAATCACCACCACTATAAAGACCGGACTGCAACTCCACCTCCTCGCCGAGAAATCTTCTACCTTACAGGTAACTTTCTCTGCTGACTCAAAACATTGAGTAATAACCTGAACTTCTTTGCAGCCGTTTTCCTGTGGTGTGTCCTTATCTGTGGGATTGGCGTTTGGTGTGATCAGCAACGGCTTCGCTTCACACCCCAACCAGATAAGTGGTTAGACAGGAGCTGCACGAGTGTGTGATTGGAGGTGGAGGTGCTCCCTCCTTACTGAACACAGACTGTGGGATTACTGAGTGTGCGAACTCACACTCATCCAGAACTGTTTCTGTTTTCTGCCAGCAGTACCGGGTCTGACTGCTGAAGACAGTGGCCACCTGGGGCGCAGGGCTTGGCGGCTCCGGTGTTCTTCAGGTCCGTTGGTGGTGAGGCTTGTGTGGGTTCCAGCTTTTCTCTCGCCGGACGTCTCCTATCTTCGAGCCTGCCACACGTCACCTTTTTTGTCGGATTGATATAACGCATATTTGTATCTGTCTGTATTACGTTGTGCACCTTCACAACATTAAATTGTTACTTTTTGGCTATTCCATTGTCCCTTCATTAACGCCCCCTGTTGTGGGTCCGTGTCACGACACTTCCCAAACAGGAGCGCCCCGTTCTCCACCTCACCAGACCGCTGACTCTTGGTTGATTATCACCTTATTCACTATTTGTTAATTAAAATCTGTTTTCCTTTGAACCGCTCTCTGCTTCTTTCACGCTGGGTCCAGTCAAACACTGGGTCGGTTCTCCACCTGCGTCCAACACATAATTTATTTATTTTAAGACTCAAAATGTTGTTCAATTTCAATTTAATCGGCTTATAAAGCGCCAAATCACAAGAAAAGCCATCTCAAGGCACCTCACATAGAACAGCTAAACATAAAAAACTGAAATAAATAAAAAAAAAAAAAAAAAAAATTCAAATACATAATTAAAAACAGAAGTAAAAGAATAAAACAGATAAAAAATAAAAACTATTCATAAGAAAAAGAATACAAATAGGCTTTAAGTCTTGACTTAAAAATGTCCATGGACTCCGACTGTCTCACGGTCACAGGAAGACCGTTCCACAGAGTGGGTGCATGATAAGAAAAAGCTGTTTGACCCGCTGACATAGAAAACCTGTAAAGCCTACTTTTAGTACACAAAAAAATTCACAAGAGGTATCGATAAGGGAATCGATAAGGAATCGGATAAATAAGTGGAACTGATAATCGTATCGATATAATCTTACCAATACCCATCCCTAATAAACACAGAGGCGAAGTCGAGGATCATCGACATGCCAGTGTTATGTGTAAGACGCAGGTGGAGGAGCGGTCCAGCGTCTGACTGAAACCCAGCGCTAAATAACCAGAAGCAGTTCCAAAAAGAAACAAATTTATTTTTCTTCCCACTGTGCTATACACAAATACAAAGTAAATGAGTCTGGTGGGGTGAAGAGGTGGCGCGCTCTCCCCGCGCCTCAACGGATCGGAGCCCGAACATTCTGGACTCAAGAGTTCCGCCGACACCCCCCAGGTGGCTTTTCCCGAGACTGTACTCTGCGAAGGAGGAACAGAGGTAAGGTTATTCAGTACTTTTATCAAGAAAAACTATTTAGAGGCACACTTATCAGCAACACGTTCAGGACTGATTTCAGGCTTAATTCAAAAGAACAGCTGCTCACAGCTTGTGGAGGATTATCAATCCACACGCCACAGCCACGAGGAGCAAACGAGACGATTCTCTTCAATACTTAATTTTAGCTGCGCACAATGCCACGTTATATTCACAGATAAGCTTATACGGATAATCACCTCTGACATGTGCTGACAGCGCTTGCCTCTCACCCTCGTCCTCCTTCACAGACACAATGTCAGATTCTGGAGCGGCCCTCAGCATCCTCAAACGGTCGTCACACGGTCGTATTCTCCGGCAATTAAGCCCAGATCACTGCTGGCTTAAATGCAGTTCTTCATCTCTTCATTGGTACCAGCTGAGAGTCCTCAGAACTGCACGTGAATGTCACAGGTGTCATAGATCGTCCTGATTAGAGAATCGCACATGAGTGCAACAGGTGCAGCAGATCACTGTGACAGAGGTGAGAGACTCTTCTGCAGCACATTCTCCCCAGAGATCAGCCCCAAACCACCTGGGAAGGAAAACAAACACAAAAACCACAAAACAATGTCCAGCCAAGCCCCCCAACACACAACAGTACCCCCCGTCAACGGGAAGCCTCCCGGCGACCGCACAGACCCGACCCGAAAACCGCCCCTCTCATCGGGGTCCAAAACAGGAGGCAGGCAGTGACGACGCTCCCCAGAGTCCACAGTAGGCAACAGGGCCAGGAGATGCGGCTGGAAGGCCAGCTGGCAACAAAACAAACACACCCCCAAAAAACCCCAAAAGAGTCCCAACACAACCCAACGTAAAACAAAAACACAAAAAAAGCCCCCAGCATCCCCCCCAGAGAACACCACTAACACACCGGGGAAAAACACAAAAGAAAAACATAACACCCAACCCAACACCTCCCCAGGGGACCGTCCCATCAAACCCCGGGGAGAAACGAAAAACATACAACCCCAAAAACCCCAATAAAAACCCCCCAACGCCCTCCCCCAACATGTGGAGCCCGACTTCCCCCAGGGGACATCGTCGTCAACCCCAGGAGCAACAACCACGGCAGGAGCCATCCAGGAATCCCCAGGCATACACGGGAGCCTTAACGTCCCCCAGAGGACCGTCCCATCAAACCCCAGGAGACACCCCCACAACCCAGGAACCCCACCCCAGCCCAACCCCCCACAGCCAACCTCCTCCCCAGAGGACCGTCCCATCAAACCCCGGGGGGAAACAGGAGGAAACAAAAACCCCAAACCCCCAGGGATTCCCAAAAACCACCCCAGGAGCAAACAAAATCAACGGGAAGCCCCGTTGACCTCCCCAGCACCCCGAAAGACCCCGGAACTCCCCCAGAGCCTATCAGCAGACACGTCGTGGCAATCGGCTCAGGACTACTGAGCCGGGGAAGACAACAGGAAAAACGCAACCCAGCTCCACCCCCAAGGGCAGGGGAAAACCGGCAAGATGGCCGGTGTCGACCCCCCGACTACACTCCAGCCTACCGGGAGGGGTGGGCAGCGGAAAAGGCGTACGGCACTGATCGGCCCCACCGCTCCGACTGGAGTATATCCCCACTGCCCTACACCTCAGTGACGCCAATGGCGAACGGTCAGAGGCTCACTGAGGCTGGAGTGGAACTGGGAATTAACTAAATCCAAGAAAAAAGCCCTGGACCCCCCCCCAGGTGCAGAGGTCCTCATGGAAATGCGCAGTAACCAACCTGCACCACCCCACAACACTAAAGACGAACGGTCAGAAGTGTGTGAGGTTGGGGTTAGAGGACAGGGAAATAAAAAAAAACAAAACAAAACGACCCACTCCGCTAACTAAATCTAAACAACTATAAATAATGAAAACTCACGCTTACCTGAGTCCAAGCGAACTCCGATCAGCTAGCCCGTTCACTCCACCAGAACTGCCTCAAGTGCTGTGCAAATAAACAGTTTACAAAAACCACCCATTTAAGTCCCACTTAATTCCCCAAAACACCTGGAGCCATGTTACAGTCCTATCTCCTGACGCTCGTTTGACCGGAGCAATATGGCTGTTCAACCCTTCCGAGTTGAATTGGCTCGTCCACTAGAGGAGCTAGAGGTCCCGTCGGAGGAGTCTCAGTGGAGCGAAGAAGAGGCGGTCCGAACTTATGTCGGGGAGCGCCTCGAGACACAAACCCCACTCGGACGCTTGCCCTCTCTTCCGTCCACGCTCCTTAATCCGATCGTCTTGACGACCAAAGAAGGATATAAACTCTTTTACATCATTCGGTTCGTCCCGGACGACTAGCTCGTCTTTCAGGGAAAGATTCAACCCGTCTACAAACACCCCCCTCAAAGCAGCTGCACTCCAACCGGACTGCGCGGAAAAGACTCGAAAATCCACAGAATAATCAGCTGCGCTTTGTCGCCCCTGTCGGAGGACCAGCAATTGCTGAACCGCAGCATCTATCTGCTTAATTTGAATCGATAGGTGCTGTACTTGCTCCCAATTCATCTCCAGGTGTTTCTGGAATTTTTATTTTTTTTTCTGAAAAGGAACTGCTTCTGCTGCTGGGTCCATACTGATTTGGCCGGAGAATTCTGTTATGTGTAGGACGCAGGTGGAGGAGTGGTCCAGCATCTGACTGAAACCCAGCGCTAAATAACCAGAAGCAGTTCCAAAAAGAAACAAATTTATTTTTCTTCCCACTGTGCTATACACAAATACAAAGTAAATGAGTCTGGTGGGGTGAAGAGGCAGCGCGCTTTCCCCGCGCCTCAACGGATCGGAGCCCGAACATTCTGGACTCAAGAGTTCCGCCGACACCCCCCAGGTGGCTTTTCCTGAGACTGTACTCTGCGAAGGAGGAACAGTGGTAAGGTTATTCAGTACTTTTATCAAGAAAAACTATTTAGAGGCACACTTATCAGCAACACGTTCAGGATTATCAATCCGCACGCCACAGCCGCGAGGAGCAAACGAGGCGATTCTCTTCAATACTTAATTTTAGCTGCGCGCAATGCCACGTTATATTCACAGATAAGCTTATACGGATAATCACCTCTGATGTGTGCTGACAGCGCTTGCCTCTCACCCTCGTCCTCCTTCACAGACGCAATGTCAGATTCTGGAGCGGCCCTCAGCGTCCTCAAACGGTCGTCACACGGTCGTATTCTCTGGCAATTAAGCCCAGATCACTGCTGGCTTAAATGCAGTTCTTCATCTCTTCATTGGTACCAGCTGAGAGTCCTCAGAACTGCACGTGAATGTCACAGGTGTCATAGATCGTCCTGATTAGAGAATCGCACGTGAGCGCAACAGGTGCAGCAGATCACTGTGACAGAGGTGAGAGACTCTTCTGCAGCACATTCTCCCCAGAGATCAGCCCCAAACCACCTGGGAAGGAAAACAAACACAAAAAACACAAAACAATGTCCAGCCAAGCCCCTCAACACACAACAGCCAGTCTGCAACATCGGCACTGGTGAGGCGTATTTTCAATACACTTAATGAAGTTCTGAGGTATGTTTTATTTTGTTCATTATATTTATTTTTCAGAATTTTATTAATGTATTTCCATTAGTGACACCCAGTTGTTGTTTCTGTAAAAAATAACTAAATTTGACACATTCATCGACACATTCATTGACTCTCATCAGCCATTAAAATTTTCACAGAAAACCAGCTGAATTTCTCGAATCGTGTCCACTTCAATGTGCCTCACAGTCTTTGAAAATTTTTGATCAAGCAAAGCATCAGTCTCTCAGGAAGTTCTCAGACAAAGAGATTCAGACGGGAGGGGTGGACCACTCCTCACTCAAAGCCAGCCCACAGGCGAATGACGTAACCGACAGGCGTGAAAAAACTCTCGCATGCCCACGAGGGTACAAGCTTGTTTGATGTAATTGCACGTGAATCAAATCCATATAGTTTTTGAAAAAAATAAAAAGGTCTGATACTTTTCTAACAGACCTCGTATTGTGCATATCTTATTGTAAATTGGATGTTTAATTTTAATATGTAATCATCCTTTTCATATTGTATAAACCCCCCTTCATCATAAAATGAGGGCCAGGTTTAAGATTAGTATTAATTAAACTGGCTGTTGTCAGTCTACATTCTATTACCTGTAAACCATCAATAAAATAAAGATCATTATTATTACGTAATATTATCATTAATATTTTTTTATTTTTGTATGCAAGCATACGCCACTGACACTTCTTGCTGGGCGAATAGTGAAATGAGAGTTATGGACACAACCGCCGTGCGAATAGGGTCGGCCTTACCTTAAAGGTACACCGCACACCAACATACCACACTTACAATAAGTTGTAGCGGGAAGAAAGTCCCGGGTCCCAATTGGAAAGACGTTCCCACTAGCTTGGCTAACGGGGAGTTCCCCTTTGGCTGACCTGGTATTTTTTCGGCCTCTACTGGTGGTTGGCTCTCACTGCAGTATTATATCACTTCCTGTTCCGGAGCACAGCGGTGTTTTTCTGTATCTGTTAGCTGTTTAATCTGCACAGTTAGATTGATCTAGTTAACTAGATAATTTGTTTCACAGTGTAATCTTCACGTGCCTTAACTAAAGCACTCCCTCTGCTGAATCACCTCTAAATTATTTACACATTATTTACTTTGTGTGTTTTTAGGAATCCGCTAGCTTAGCGCAGTTACTAGCTCTTAGCCGGTTTAGCATGGTGGCTTCTCCTGTCTCTCCCGCACTTTTCTGCTCTGGGTGTGAAATGTTTAGTTATTCCTCGGCCTCCTTTAGCAGTAATGGTACTTGTAAAAAGTGTAGCTTATTCGTAGCTTTGGAGGCCAGGCTGGGCGAATTGGAGACTCGGCGCAGCACCTTGGAAAATCCTACAGCTAGCCAGGCCCCTGTAGTCGGTGCGGACCAAGGTAGCTTAGCCGCCATTAGTTCCCCTCCGGCAGATCCTGACCAGCCGGGAAAGCAGGCCGACTGGGTGACTGTGAGGAGGAAGTGTAGTCAATCAATCAATCAATTTTTTTATATAGCGCCAAATCACAACAAACAGTTGCCCCAAGGCGCTTTATATTGTAAGGCAAGGCCATACAATAATTATGTAAAACCCCAACGGTCAAAACGACCCCCTGTGAGCAAGCACTTGGCTACAGTGGGAAGGAAAAACTCCCTTTTAACAGGAAGAAACCTCCAGCAGAACCAGGCTCAGGGAGGGGCAGTCTTCTGCTGGGACTGGTTGGGGCTGAGGGAGAGAACCAGGAAAAAGACATGCTGTGGAGGGGAGCAGAGATCGATCACTAATGATTAAATGCAGAGTGGTGCATACAGAGCAAAAAGAGAAAGAAACAGTGCATCATGGGAACCCCCCAGCAGTCTACGTCTATAGCAGCATAACTAAGGGATGGTTCAGGGTCACCTGATCCAGCCCTAACTATAAGCTTTAGCAAAAAGGAAAGTTTTAAGCCTAATCTTAAAAGTAGAGAGGGTGTCTGTCTCCCTGATCTGAATTGGGAGCTGGTTCCACAGGAGAGGAGCCTGAAAGCTGAAGGCTCTGCCTCCCATTCTACTCTTACAAACCCTAGGAACTACAAGTAAGCCTGCAGTCTGAGAGCGAAGCGCTCTATTGGGGTGATATGGTACTACAAGGTCCCTAAGATAAGATGGGACCTGATTATTCAAAACCTTATAAGTAAGAAGAAGAATTTTAAATTCTATTATAGAATTAACAGGAAGCCAATGAAGAGAGGCCAATATGGGTGAGATATGCTCTCTCCTTCTAGTCCCCGTCAGTACTCTAGCTGCAGCATTTTGAATTAACTGAAGGCTTTTCAGGGAACTTTTAGGACAACCTGATAATAATGAATTACAATAGTCCAGCATAGAAGAAATAAATGCATGAATTAGTTTTTCAGCATCACTCTGAGACAAGACCTTTCTGATTTTAGAGATATTGCACAAATGCAAAAAAGCAGTCCTACATATTTGTTTAATATGCGCTTTGAATGACATATCCTGATCAAAAATGACTCCAAGATTTCTCACAGTATTACTAGAGGTCAGGGTAATGCCATCCAGAGTAAGGATCTGGTTAGACACCATGTTTCTAAGATTTGTGGGGCCAAGTACAATAACTTCAGTTTTATCTGAGTTTAAAAGCAGGAAATTAGAGGTCATCCATGTCTTTATGTCTGTAAGACAATCCTGCAGTTTAGCTAATTGGTGTGTGTCCTCTGGCTTCATGGATAGATAAAGCTGGGTATCATCTGCGTAACAATGAAAATTTAAGCAATACCGTCTAATAATACTGCCTAAGGGAAGCATGTATAAAGTGAATAAAATTGGTCCTAGCACAGAACCTTGTGGAACTCCATAATTAACTTTAGTCTGTGAAGAAGATTCCCCATTTACATGAACAAATTGTAATCTATTAGACAAATATGATTCAAACCACCGCAGCGCAGTGCCTTTAATACCTATGGCATGCTCTAATCTCTGTAATAAAAGTTTATGGTCAACAGTATCAAAAGCAGCACTGAGGTCTAACAGAACAAGCACAGAGATGAGTCCACTGTCCGAGGCCATAAGAAGATCATTTGTAACCTTCACTAATGCTGTTTCTGTACTATGATGAATTCTAAAACCTGACTGAAACTCTTCAAATAGACCATTCCTCTGCAGATGATCAGTTAGCTGTTTTACAACTACCCTTTCAAGAATTTTTGAGAGAAAAGGAAGGTTGGAGATTGGCCTATAATTAGCTAAGATAGCTGGGTCAAGTGATGGCTTTTTAAGTAATGGTTTAATTACTGCCACCTTAAAAGCCTGTGGTACATAGCCAACTTACAAAGATAGATTGATCATATTTAAGATCGAAGCATTAAATAATGGTAGGGCTTCCTTGAGCAGCCTGGTAGGAATGGGGTCTAATAAACATGTTGATGGTTTGGATGAAGTAACTAATGAAAATAACTCAGACAGAACAATCGGAGAGAAAGAGTCTAACCAAATACCGGCATCACTGAAAGCAGCCAAAGATAACGATACGTCTTTGGGATGGTTATGAGTATTTTTTTCTCTAATAGTTAAAATTTTGTTAGCAAAGAAAATCATGAAGTCATTACTAGTTAAAGTTAATGGAATACTCAGCTCAATAGAGCTCTGACTCTTTGTCAGCCTGGCTACAGTGCTGAAAAGAAACCTGGGGTTGTTCTTATTTTCTTCAATTAGTGATGAGTAGAAAGATGTCCTAGCTTTACGGAAGGCTTTTTTATAGAGCAACAGACTCTTTTTCCAGGCTAAGTAAAGATCTTCTAAATTAGGGTTGCCGTGCTGTTCTGTCCCTTTTGCCTAAGAAAGGGGATCTAGCTTCGTTACAGAATTGGAGGCCAGTCGCACTTCTTTGTGCGGATTACAAACTTTTTTCTAAGGTGTTGGCGAACAGGTTAAAGACTGTTTTGGATTTGATCATTCATAAGGATCAGTCTTATTGTGTGCCTGATAGAACTATTTTGGACAATCTTTTTTTGATGAGAGATATGTTTGATTTGTGTACTATGGGGGTCTTGGATTGTGGGTTTGTGTCACTGGATCAAGAAAAGGCGTTTGATCGGGTTCACCACGGGTTTTTGTTCTCTGCTTTGAGGGCGTTTGGTTTTGGTGACGGGTTTATTTCTTTTGTTAAGGTACTGTTCCACGGGGCTTCAGTTTTGGTTAAGGTAGGGGGAGGGCTGACCTGCCCTGTCCCCGTGACACGGGGTATACGACAGGGCTGCCCCATTTCGGGTCAACTGTATTCTATAGTCATTGAACCGCTTTTGTGTCGCCTCAGGGCCCGGCTGTCTGGCCTTGTTTTGCCGGGCTTTCACCAAGGTGCTCCTCTGGTGCTCTCGGCATATGCAGATGACATCATGGTTTTTGTTAAGAATCAGGCGGATGTTGATGAGTTATTGGATAGTTTACGGCTTTATGAGACGGGAACCGCTGCCAGGGTAAATGGGGGGAAGAGTGAGGCTGTTCTGATGGGGAGGTGGCGGGACGCTGCTGCTCCCCGTCTGCCGCATGGTTTGCGGTGGGGAGTGGAGAGGTTGAAGGTGCTGGGTGTGTTTCTGGGAACGGAAGGGTATTGTCAGAAGAATTGGGAGAGCATGGTGGAGAAGGTGTGTGCCAGACTGTCCAAATGGCAATGGTTGCTGCCCCAGTTGTCTTACAGGGGGTGGGTTCTGGTCGCTAATAACTTGGCCGCTTCGGCGCTGTGGCACAGACTGTTTGTTCTCCCTCCACCACACGGCCTTATTGAGCAGCTGCAGCGGATGTTGGTGGATTTTTTCTGGTCGGGTCATCACTGGATCAGGGCTCCCGTGCCGTATCTGCCTCTTCACGAAGGAGGTCAAGGGTTGGTGGACATTGCTGCCCGGGTGTCGGCCTTCAGGCTGCGGGCTGCTCAGAGACTGTTGTATGGCTCGGGTTTGAGCTGGCAAGATACTGCCCGTGTCCTGCTGAGAAGGGAGGCTGCTTTGGGATACGACAAACATCTGTTCCTCCTACGTCAGTGGGACGTCGGTGGGACGCGTACCTCAGTTTTTTACCGTTCTGTTCTCCAAGCATGGCGGGTCCTCTCCGTGTGCAGGGACGCTGTCGGTACACCAGGGATGTGGCTGTTTGAGGAACCCCTCTTCTTCAATGACTTTGTTTGTTCTCCTGCTTTGTCATCTGCCACTCTGCGGTCCCGCTTGAGGGCGGCGGGGTGCACCAAACTGGGTCATCTGCTGCGCACGTCTGTTGGGAGGCTGAGGGAGGCGTCGGGAGTTCGGTCCTCCAGGATGCTGCTTAGGGTGGTGGAGGAGGTCTGTGCTTCCCTGCCGGGGCCCCACAGAGCGTTTGCTGAGACTCGTATTCTGTCTGACCAGTGGGATGATGACTGTGAATACGTGTTCCCCTCTCTAACTGTCTCGCCCTCGGTGGGGGGGGTGGCAGGAGGAGCAGGGGGCTCTCCTATCTTTCAGGTCACCTGTTTTGGGAGAGTTTGAGGATATTGACAAAAAGGCACTCTACTTTGCCTGCGTTAAGGTGTCACACTTACGCTCGTTGGCAGGGTTGGCGTCGTCGAAGTGGTCGGGGTTTTTTGGTGCCGCCGTGTCTCGTCGCAGATGATACCCAGCTTTATCTATCCATGAAGCCAGAGGACACACACCAATTAGCTAAACTGCAGGATTGTCTTACAGACATAAAGACATGGATGAGCTCTAATTTCCTGCTTTTAAACTCAGATAAAACTGAAGTTATTGTACTTGGCCCCACAAATCTTAGAAACATGGTGTCTAACCAAATCCTTACTTTGGATGGCATTACCCTGACCTCTAGTAATACTGTGAGAAATCTTGGAGTCCTTTTTGATCAGGATATGTCATTCAATGCGCATATTAAACAAATATGTAGGACTGCTTTTTTGCATTTGCGCAATATCTCTAAAATTAGAAAGGTCTTGTCTCAGAGTGATGCTGAAAAACTATTTCATGCATTTATTTCCTCTAGGCTGGACTATTGTAATTCAATATTATCAGGTTGTCCTAAAAGTTCCATGAAAAGCCTTCAGTTAATTCAAAATGCTGCAGCTAGAGTACTGACGGGGACTAGAAGGAGAGAGCGTATCTCACCCATATTGGCCTCTCTTCATTGGCTTCCTGTTAATTCTAGAATAGAATTTAAAATTCTTCTTCTTACTTATAAGGTTTTGAATAATCAGGTCCCATCTTATCTTAGGGACCTCATAGTACCATATCACCCCAATAAAGCGCTTCACTCTCAGACTGCAGGCTTACTTGTAGTTCCTAGGGTTTGTAAGAGTAGAATGGGAGGCAGAGCGTTCAGCTTTCAGGCTCCTCTCCTCTGGAACCAGCTCCCAATTCGGATCAGGGAGACAGACACCCTCTCTACTTTTAAGATTAGGCTTAAAACTTTCCTTTTTGCTAAAGCTTATAGGTAGGGCTGGATCAGGTGACCCTGAACCATCCCTTAGTTATGCTGCTATAGACTTAGACTGCTGGGGGGTTCCCATGATGCACTGAGTGTTTCTTTCTCTTTTTGCTCTGTATAATTTATAATTTATTAATTTATATAGCGCCAAATCACGACAAAGTCGCACCAAGGCGCTTCACATAATTCACAACAACACAAATTAATCTAAATTCAAAATTAAAAGCAAGAAAAGCACAGTTAAAAGATAAAACACAGTAGAATAAAAAGAAATTACAAAGCAAACACAAACAGAGTAAAAAATTAATGATAAGACAGTCTAAAAAAGTGGGTCTTCAGTCTTGATTTAAAAATCTCCACCGTGTCAGACTGCCGAATAACAGCAGGTAGATCATTCCAAAGAGCCGGACCACGGTAGGAAAAGGCTCTATACCCCACAGACTTTTTGTTCATCCTCGGAACACACAGAAGCCCTGGGCCCTGCGAACGCAAAGGCCTCACAGGTACGTAGGGCTTAACCAAGTCCGCCAAGTAGGAAGGCGCCAGTCCATGAACAATTTTATAAACCAACAATAAAACTTTAAAATCCAATCTGGCAGAAACCGGTAGCCAATGAAGGGATGTGGTCAAACCTTCTACTTTGTGTCAAAATTCTGGCAGCAGCATTCTGCACCAACTGAAGTCCTCGAATGCTAGACTGCGGCAGACCAGAAAATAAAGCATTACAATAATCCAATCTAGAAGAGACAAATGCGTGAATCAGAGTCTCAGCATCAGCCATAGACAGGATGGGGCGAATCTTTGCTATATTTCTCAGATGAAAGAAAGCAGTCCTCGTAATGTCCCTAATGTGGACAACGTAGGATCAAAGATTACCCCAAGGTTCCTCACTTTGTCAGTATGATGTATAACACATGAACCTAGGCTAAGCGCCAGCTGATCAAATTGGTGCCGATGTCTTGCTGGGCCAAGAACCATCATTTCAGTCTTATCGGAGTTCAAAAGTAGAAAGTTGCTAGACATCCAACTTCTCACTGCTGCAAGACAGTCCTGTAAAGATTTTATGTATGCACCACTCTGTATTTAATCATTAGTGACTGATCTCTGCTCCCCTCCACAGCATGTCTTTTTCCTGATTCTCTCCCCTCAGCCCCAGTCAGTCCCAGCAGAAGACTGCCCCTCCCTGAGCCTGGTTCTGCTGGAAGTTTCTTCCTGATAAAAGGGAGTTTTTCCTTCCCACTGTCGCCAAGTGCTTGCTCACAGGGGGTCGTTTTGACCGTTGGGGTTTTTCCGTAATTATTTTATGGCTTTGCCTTACAATATAAAGTGCCTTGGGGCAACTGTTTGTTGTGATTTGGCGCTATATAAATAAAATTGATTTGATTTGGTAGAGGAACGGTGTTTTGTGCGAGCCGCGTGGGTTCGATCCCCACCGTTGTCCCAGCCACGAAGGTCCTGCTGCTTCAAGTTAATTTTTAGATTTGCCTTCATACTGTGCATCTGACAAATATTAACATGTCTAACTAACACTTCCACTGGCATTTCACAGTCATCAGCGTCCAATCAATCCCCAAAATGAGGTTGCTGTGTTCAACAGTAATGTGTGGGGCTCCAGGAAAAGACTGCAACTTCGAGAAAGAACAACTTTAATACGGACTATTTACAGCTGCTTTCATTTATCCCGTCACTGCCTCAGAGGAGGATCCAGCCTTTTAAAGGGCTGAGGCCCCCTGCTGGTTCAGTCTAGACACCACAGTCCTCCCCTGTAAACCATTACTGCACTTTTTTCTCTCTCTCTCTTTCAGTTTGTGCAGTAATCTTTTATTTTCTTAGACAAGGTTCAGTTTCTCACAGATTCAGTCTGTCCGGTGGTTTAATGACCCTTTTGGTCTTCCGACAGTCTGTGCTACAGAAACTGGTTCCACAATCTCCAGAAGAACTGGTAGTGTCTCAAAAACAGGACACCTAAGTGGGTTTAATGAGGTGTGGGTTTTATGGGGTTTAATGTGGCGACACATTAAGCCCTCAACTATGACTGAACTCGAAGTCAGACTGCCTGAAATTTTGGCTTCAGGTTTGGAGAATGTACAATCAGTGGATAGTCTTGCAGATGGCTTGAATTCAGCGCTCAAGGTTACACTGGATAAGGTTGCACCTCCTCTTTTAAGGCCACGCCTTCCCAAGA
This sequence comes from Thalassophryne amazonica, assembly GCF_902500255.1. Classification (NCBI taxonomy): domain Eukaryota; kingdom Metazoa; phylum Chordata; class Actinopteri; order Batrachoidiformes; family Batrachoididae; genus Thalassophryne; species Thalassophryne amazonica. Next base: position 5,512,532 of record NC_047110.1, read on the forward strand.
GACAGTCACTTTGGTTCAGTGGTTACTTGTGTGACCTTAGGCAGAAGGCTAGAGGTTTGGAACGGAAATGGCGTAGTTCCAAATTAGATGTGTTCCACCTTGCATGGCGTGATGCTATCTTAGATTATAAGACTGCTTTACTGGCTACAAAGCATGCCTATTATTCTGATTTGATCATTAAAAAACAAGCATAACTCAAAGTTTTTCTTTGAAACTGTAGCATTTCTCATTCATGGATGGCCACCTGTTATTCACTCTCCCTTTTCAGCACAGGACTTCTTGGATTATTTCAAGAAGAAAATTGAGGATATTAAATTGAGCATATCTCAGCAGGCCATGTTCCAACCACCGCATCCTGCTATGGGGGTGGATGCTCCCACTGAGGTGTTACCCAGATTTACAGATTTTGATGGTATCTCGCTAGGCGCGCTGACAAAGCTTGTGATGTCTACAAAAAGCACAACTTGCTTATTTGATCCTGTTCCGGATCTGTTCCTAAATGTTTCAAGTCTGCAGTGATTAAACCATTACTTAAGAAATCCAAGCTTGACCCTCATGTATTGAAAAATTATAGACCGATATCAAATCTATCATTTTGTTCTAAAATCCTAGAAAAAGTGGTTTCACAACAGCTTGTGGACTGTCTTACTGAGAATAATCTTTTTGAGCCATTGCAGTCTGCTTTTAGAAAATATCGTTCCACAGAGACAGCACTTACTAAAGTTGTGAAAGACCTTTTGCGAGCAATGGACTCGGATACCACTACAGTCTTGGTGCTGTTGGATCTCGGTGCTGCATTTGATACTGTGGATCATTACATTTTACTCGACAGACTGGAGAATCATTTTGGGATTACTGGAACTGCCCTTGCATGGTTGACGTCATACCTGTCCAGTCGTTCTTACTGTGTGTTGTGCAATGGCACTTCCTCTGATCTTAGGGACATGAAGTTTGGGGTTCCACAGGGATCTGTTTTAGGCCCCCTGCTTATTTCCCCTTTATGTAGCACCCATTGGGAATATACTGCAGCGTTTGGGGATTGCCTTTCATTGCTATGCTGATGACACCCAATTGTACATGCCAATAACTGCTGGTAATCTCATTCACATAAAATCTTTGGAAGATTGCCTTGCATCAGTAAGAAGCTGGATGTCTAGTAACTTCCTGCTTTTAAATTCTGATAAGACTGAAGTGATGGTTCTTGGTCCAGTGAGGTATCAGCATCAATTTGATCAGCTAGCACTTAACTTCGGTTCATGTGTTATACATCATACGGATAAAGTGAGAAATCTTGGGGTAATTTTTGATCATGTCCTTTGACCTCCACATTAGAGACATTATGAGGACTGCTTTCTTCCATTTGTGAAATATAGGGAATATTCGTCCCATCCTGTCTATGGCTGATGCTGAGACCCTGATTCATGCATTTGTTTCTTCTAGATTGGATTGGACTATTGTGATGCTCTATTTTCTGGTTTACCGCATTCCAGTATTAGGGGTCTTCAACTGGTTCAAAAAGCTGCTGCCAAACCTTTGACACAAAAGAGAAAGTTTGACCACGGGGCTTCCGGTATGACGTCACACTGAGAGGAGCAGCACCAGAGAGCTCCCGATAAAATTTTCCAAACTTTAAAGTTTTAAGATTAAATTGGTTACCACTTGATATACAAGAAGTCGCTGTGATTATATAGACATGTCTGGCAGCAAAGGAGCAGACGGTACCGAAAGGAGGCCCCCAAGAACCGAAACCAAGCTAGCACTGAAGCTACCGTTGCAGCTAATGAGGAAGGAACAGAGGAAGCTAGCCTAGCTAAGCCAGGCTATCTTTTCGATATCTCGGCTTTAACGGCGGATATCAGAGACACAGTTGCCGCTGTCGTGGAAGAAAAACTGGCAATTATCACTAACAAACTTGATACAGTCCAAACGTCATTGGATGGCCACGACTGGAGGAGGCTGAAAACCGTATTTCTGATGCAGAGGACACACTGCAAATATGGAGATAAGAATAATGGAGGCGGAGAATAAGCTGGCTAAGATCAGAATCTTTGGGGTAAAAGAAGTCATCAAGGGAAGGATGCAGCCCTTTATTTTGAAACCTGGCTGCTGAGACTGGTCAACATGGAAACCAAGAAAGGCAGGATCCGGTTGGACCGCTGCCACAGGAGCCTGGGCCAGGCGAGACCAGGAGTACCAAGGGCCGTCATCGTGAAGCCTCATTACACAGTGGATATGATGAGGGTGATGGCTCTCAGCAGGAAGGCGAAATAACTTTTTGAAGGAGCGCCTATTACCATTCGCCAAGATGTGCCACAAAAGGTGCTTCAACAGCAAAGAAGGTTCAACCCCATCTGCCAGAAACTGATCACCAAAGGCATCCGGTTCAAAATGCTCTACCCAGCTACCCTCTGTTTCTCGCATAACAGTAAGAATTTTTCTTTTGACTCCCATGAAGAAGCATTAAGTGCCGTTGAGGCATTGGATGAGCCATGCGAGTAACTGAACAGTATGAATAGGTCGTCGCCAGGGAGGGGGTGAGGGTTTTTTTTTTTCTCTCCTCCTCCAATCGATACTGAGTAATGATTCATCGGTGACTGATATGCCATTTTCTTTCTGTTTTTTTTTTTCTCTTTGTATGATTGCATAAGGTAACGCTTACTTTTGAATGAAAGTTTTGTCGGGAAGGTGCGGGAGCCGTCATGGGAGCGGAAAATGGGAGTTTGCTCTTTGACGCGCGTTTACAACAGGTGCCGTTTTCTCCCAGGCCTGGGGGGCCTGAATTATTTTCCATGAGGACTGTTCTACCTCAGTTAGTTGTGTATGCTGAACTGTTTTCCAATGAGCATATCTATTTATTACCCAAGTTGTTTCTTTTGTTCCTTTTTTGTGTGTGTCTGAGCAAATCTGAGTGCTGGTTGTTATGCAGTTTTCTCCAGTTTATTAGGTGCCTTTACCTCTTCTACTGTACAAAATCTGTGACATAACTAAATATACAACTTTTATTTTGTAATGAGTACAATTAAGTATATCTCTTTGAAAGTTAAAGCAATAAATAATGCAGTTAAACATAAAAAAAAAAATACTAATGTGGATTAATAAGGAGAAGGGGAACATAGCCCTTTTACAAGAAACACCTTATTGATGATGAGCACAAAAAGCTTAAGAGAGAGTGGGTTGGACAAGTGTACTATTCATCGTTCTCATCTAGTAAAAGAGGTGTGGCAATATTAATTAATAAAAATACTCCATTTATGTTAGAAAAATGTATCACAGACAATCATGGTAGATATGTTCTTATTAGTGGGAGTAGCAAGATGGCGGGTGGCAGTGTGTCGGGAGAATCCACTGCTTGCCTTAGTGCTAATCCTGAAGTTTTTAAAAACCAATTTGGAAAGATTATTGTCGTGGATGAGTTCTTGAACTTAATTTCTGACAAAATGAGGACTCTTGACCACAATGAAATCATCCTGTTGGCTACAAACAATTTTTCATTGGAATGGATTGCAAAATCAAAGGATTTCCTGTTTGAGGTATGTCGGACAACAACACAACGGAAAATTAATTATATGGGAAAAGACAAGGACGTTAAAAACGTGAAGGCATGCTTGAGATTGTTTAATGAGTTTGGGGAAGATATGCCTATGTTTGTCTCGCACCGTTTGGACAAACTTCCACCTGTTGGTTTTGGCAGTATCGACGCCTCAGCCCTGCTTAGAAGAATAGAGCAACTAAGCAATGAAGTTTCTGCCTTTGCGCAGGACCACTGAAGCACAGGCGGATGTGAATGAGAATCTGATGGCAGCTACTGTGGCTGTGAATCGCCGGGTGAAGGCGATGGAGCAGAGCTGCACTCTTAACCTGGACCGCAGGGCCGCTGTGGCTGCTGCAGGGGAGGTGGAGGTGCAGAGGAAGACAGGCTCTGCTCAGCAGGCAGAGATGGCGTTACCGTCTCCCCATGCTGCGGCTACAGAGAACGTTCAGCCTTGCACATCAGGTATGTCACCACCGTGGAGTTTTGTTGTGAGCAATGGACGTAAAATGCCGGACATTAATGTCACACCTAAGAGGCGACCCATATCCACTCAGGGGAAACGTGAGCGAAGGAATAGGCCTCCCGGAATTATTGGCACTGGCACAGAGAGCCACATTCCTGTGATTACAACTAAGAGAGTGAGTATATTTGCCACCAAATTTTCTCCAGATGTGGATGCTGAGACTATCTATCTGAGAAACTGGTCAATAAGTCTGTGACATGTAGGAAGATAGAATCGCATCGGAGCAGATTCGGCTCATTTCATGTCACTGCAGATTGTAAGGAGGTGGCTGACATGTACAGTTCCCATATCTGGATAGCAGGGGTGTATGTGAGAAGGTATTTTGAACTCCGTGGGCACAGAGGCTCTGCTGGCAATATTCCTGTGGGGAGAAATGAACTGCTGCAGTCAGAGAATAATGAAACTGTGGCTACGTCCTCCTAAACTGTGATGCGGGTTGTCTCTTATAACTGTCATGGGCTGCATGTAGGTAACAGCGCTGGGGACAGAGCCTGACGTGTTGTGGTGGATAAAATACTTCAAAGTTGTGACATTCTGTGTTTACAGGAGACTTTCTTTTCCAAACAGGATTTGGGAGGGTTGAATTCTGTTCATGATGACTTTCACGGAGCTGGTGTTGTGTGGGCCGCCAGAAGAGGAGGTACTGCTGGCCCACCACCAGAGGGCGCCCTGTCTGGAGTGCGGGCTCCAGGCACCAGAGGGCGCAGCCGCCTCACAGGAGCAGCCAGGGTGACAGCTGTCACACATCACCTGCAACAGCTGTTACCAATCACCTGATCAGCAGGGGTACATCAGCAGGACGACGTCTCCACCTCTTTGCCGAGATATCGTTCTACCTGGAAGGTAACGTACCTCAGCTGACTGTTTTGACAGTATCCTTTGTGACTTTGTGCATTATATTGTGGACTGCTTTTCCAACGAGAGGTGGAGGTAGCTTTCCTGCCGTACTGATTCCTGGGTGCAAACGCATCCTCAGTTAATTGCTCTTTTATGGTTTTGTCTTTTTATTGTTTTTAAATTTTAATTCAGTTTTTTCTGTTTTTATTACACTGTGTGAACTGCTGTGAGGCGATCTCATCGCGAATTGGCGCTATATAAATAAATTTGACCTATCAGATGGTGCTCTGAGCGCCATCTGACCACAATTCACATACAGTAGTGTTCAGAATAATAGTAGTGCTATGTGACTAAAAAGATTAATCCAGGTTTTGAGTATATTTCTTAATGTTACATGAGAAACAAGGTACCAGTAGATTCAGTAGATTCTCACAAATCCAACAAGACCAAGCATTCATGATATGCACACTCTTAAGGCTATGAAATTGGGCTATTAGTAAAAAAAAAAAGTAGAAAAGGGGGTGTTCACAATAATAGTAGTGTGGCATTCAGTCAGTGAGTTCATCAATTTTGTGGAACAAACAGGTGTGAATCAGGTGTCGCCTATTTAAGGATGAAGCCAGCACCTGTTGAACATGCTTTTCTCTTTGAAAGCCTGAGGAAAATGGGACGTTCAAGACATTGTTCAGAAGAACAGCGTAGTTTGATTAAAAAGTTGATTGGAGAGGGGAAAACTTATACGCAGGTGCAAAACATTATAGGCTGTTCATCTACAATGATCTCCAATGCTTTAAAATGGACAAAAAAAAACAGAGACACGTGGAACAAAACGTAAAACAACCATCAAAATGGATAGAAGAATAACCAGAATGGCAAAGGCTCACCCATTGATCAGCTCCAGGATGATCAAAGACAGTCTGGAGTTACCTGTAAATGCTGTGACAGTTAGAAGACGCCTGTGTGAAGCTAATTTATTTGCAAGAATCCCCCGCAAAGTCCCTCTGTTAAATAAAAGACGTGCAGAAGAGGTTACAATTTGCCAAAGAACACATCAACTGGCCTAAAGAGAAATGGAGGAATATTTTGTGGACTGATTGTTATGTGTCGGACGCAGTCGGAGTACCGACCAGCATTTGAAGTAGGACCCAGCATAAAGGAAACAGAGCACGGTTCAAAGGATAACAGAATTTAATGACATAACAGTGAGTGCTAATTAATAACAAATAAGTGCGCGGTCTGGCGAGGTGGAAGAACGGTGCGCTCCCAGCAGCACAAACGGTCCGGAGCCAGAACAGTTCGGACCCAAGGACCCCGCCGACACCCCCCAGGTGGCCGCAACCAACCGAGTCTCAGGAAGTGTGCTGACGAGCGTGAGACCTCACCCCCTCCTCTTTCACAGACCATGGCATCAAACCTGGTACGGTCTCTGCGTCCATGATGATGAGATGGTTCTCTAAACGTCGATCTCACCCATCTGGTCACAAGGTCGAGTCTCTGGCAAATACACACTGTGTACTCCAGACTTAAATGCAACCATGCCCCAATCCATAAAGATGCACCACAGCTGTGAGTCCTGACGAGCTGCACATGACCAGCCTCAGGTGATCAGGGTGAGGTCCTAATAACTCAGCCACACAGTCCTGAACGCATGCCACCTGGAAGGAAAAACAAAAGACAGAGAACAGAAGACAGAAACAAAAGGCAGCCAGGCACCCCAGCCATACAACACTGATGAGAGTAAAATTGTTCTTTTTGGGTCCAAGGGCCGCAGACAGTTTGTGAGACGACCCCTAAACTCTGAATTCAAGACACAGTTCACAGTGAAGACAGTGAAGCATGGTGGTGCAAGCATCATGATATGGGCATGTTTCTCCTACTATGGTGTTGGGCCTATATATCGCATACCAGGTATCATGGATCAGTTTGGATATGTCAAAATAATTGAAGAGGTCATGTTGCCTTAAGCTGAAGAGGACATGCCCTTGAAGTGGGTGTTTCAACAAGACAATGACCCCAAGCACACTAGTAAACAAGCAAAATCTTGGTTCCAAACCAACAAAATTAATGCCTCGCAGATGTGAAGAAATCATAAAAAACTGGTTATACAACTAAATACTAGTTTAGTGATTCACAGGATTGCTAAAAAAGCAGTTTGAACATAACAGTTTTGAGTTTGTAGCATCAACAGCAGATGCTACTATTATTGTGAACACCCCCTTTTCTACTTTTTTTTACTAATAGCCCAATTTCATAGCCTTAAGAGTGTGCATATCATGAATGCTTGGTCTTGTTGGATTTGTGAGAATCTAGTGAATCTACTGGTACCTTGTTTCCCATGTAACAATAACAAATATACTCAAAACCTGGATTAATCTTTTTAGTCACATAACACTACTATTATTCTGAACACTACTGTATTCTGAAGGCGGCATAAACAGGATCTGAAACAATTTTAGTGTGTATGAGGGACCCTTGAGATGGATCGGGCATGACAAAGCCTGCCGGCTCGACACTGACATGCCACTTATCCACTTAAGCCCCGTTTACACATAGACGGTAAGAGCTCCCGGAAGCATCCCGGAAGAGTTTTTGGCCGTCTTAAGGATCAAATGCCGTTGTTAACGCCGGCACTAGGGGGCATGGCTTAGTTCCGGCTTTACCGGGAATTGTCGAAAAAATTATTCAACATGTCGAATAATTCTGGGAGCGCTCCCGGAGAATTCGCGTGACGATGGAGACAGCACGAACAACGGCGTTTGATACTTTTTAATCGCCCTTTCATCCTGCCCCTTCCTGTAGTGCCGCGGTTTACACCTGTTGTGTGGGCCGCTGAAGAGGAGGTACTGCTGGCCCACCGCCACTAGAGGGTGCCCTGCCTGGAGTGCGGGCTCCAGGCACCGGAGGGCGCTGCCGCCTTACAGGAGCAGCCAGGATGACAGCTGCCACCCATCACTGGAGACAGCTGATCCCAATTAACAAGGAGGTATATCAACAGGACGGCATCTCCACCTCATTTGCCGAGATATCGCCTTACCAAAGAGGTAACCATCTCAGCCTGCACACACGTGTGACTTTAATTGTATTCTCGTTTGATTATCTGTAGGACAGCTGACTACTAGACAACATTCGGATAAGTACTCACCTTCCTACATTGTTGTTGACCAGAGGTGGAGGTGGACTCTCCACCCTCCGTGTTGCTGGGTGCAGCCGCATCCACACCTGACTGTTTCTGTTTCTTGCCAGCAGTACCGGATCCGACGAGCGGCGGCAGTGGCCATCTGGGAATTCGGGACTTGGCGGCTCCAGTATTCCCGGGGTTCGGTGGCAGAGGAAATCAGGTTGGTTCCGGTTCGACTTGGACAGACGTCTCCTATCGTCGAGCCTGCCCACACGACACCGTTGTAATTGGACTCCATTTCAATATTGTAATCGGTTGTATTTGTTGTGCCTGTTTCACAGCAGTAAAAGCAGTGTTATTCGACTCCTCCATTGTCCGTTCATTTGCGCCCCCTGTTGTGGGTCCGTGTTCCTACACTTTCACAACAACACCGCCATAATTGGTGGCCGGCGTTGTATCCCTAATCAACGGCGTGTAAAACAGCGATAGAGCCCACATCAGCGTCCTCAAGGGCATTTTAACCGGCGACAGGGGCAGACAAAACGGTGGCGCTAGCAGACAGTACGCCATTCTAAACGCCACCTCCCGCTTAATGGCGTTCCAAACGGCCGATAGGCGGCGGTCAGTATAAAAACGCTAGCGCGCTGCATGCAGGCCTCTCACTCGCGGCCAGCTCCAGATATTTTTGCAGAGAAGCTCCACTATGCCTCCTAAAAGAAAATTGGCAAGGACTTACCAAGAGGTCTGGTTCAGAAGCAGAGGGAGGCCTGTGGTGGAGACGGAGCAACATGTTGAGGAGGGGAAAAGGAAGGAGAAGAAAAGGCTGAGGATGATCTCCCTCCCCCTGCAGTGACAGAGGCATGTATAATAGGTATACATGCCTATTATACATGGCATGGCATATATAATAGGCTGCTTCAGCCTATTATACTCTGGGGGCGGTGCCTATATGCAAAAGTTCCTGGAGTAACGCAGGATTTGCCTGGATAAAACCAGCGGTACACAGGGCATTATCAGCGGCAGCAAAACACCGCCGTTCTCACGCACGTCTTAACCTGCAATTGTAAAGGATAGAACTGGGTATTAACCCCCGTTGCCTGACGTGTGCCGGATGCTACGGCGTCAAAATGCCGCTTTATTCAGCGGATTTAGCGGCGTTTTATCCACGTATTTGCGGCTAGTACAGCGGTCAAAACGCCGGCGAAATGCCCCGCCCCTTTCCACCGCGAAAACAGCCGGAACTACCGCGAACTTCGGTCTACGTACTACCCACCGACAAAACCGCCTATGTGTAAACGGAGCTTTACAATGTCCACCTCTACTGCCCCCCACCCCCACCCCCGGAGCACAAAGGAAATGTTGATCATTGATATGTATGTGGCACACAGCCATCAATGTGCAGGGGATGTGAACACAGCGTGAACAAATCAAAAGCACTGTGTCCACTATGGGTCAATGTGTCACACGGAGCTGCAGATCTGGACAGGCTGTTATATCCATAATAGACCTTACGGTAGATAATATTCCTCCTCATGGACGACGTAAATAATGTGAATATTGTCTCCATCATAACTGTATATAACACAGGCAGCTGCACCTCTCCGTGGTGCACAGTAACTCTCGGGCTCAGAGCTGAACAGATCTCACGCTGTAAGATATGATCAACCTCTAACTCTGTAGGAGATATGACATGGAACTGTTGTGCCAGGCCATTACAGTATTCATAAACATGAATCTCACCTCCAACAGTGGTCCAGAAGTGTTTCACAGTGCGGACGTGGAGCTGAAATCCTCTCACCCAAAATAAAAAATAAATCCCATGTGATAATCATTGCGGTGTCCTGAGTTGAGTTGTGCTCTTGAAGTGAGCAAAAAAGAAAAAAGAAATTCAAGTTCCCTGGAAAAGTGGGACAGCATGGCACACTGTCAGCAACCTTTCAATGAAGCAGTCCAGTGGCACTAAGCGCGCGCGCGCCCTGCCCTGGCTCATGCAACGTTATGCACACATACGTACGCACGCTGAGTGGTAATTGCAGCCTGTTGTCTACATGCGCTTTGGATGCCATTGTGCAGGTGTGGACGAGGTGATCCGGATGCGTTCTTACATGGCTGACCACATCTCTTTTCCTCCCGACTGTCGGATTATGGCAATATTTGCCGTACCGGGACAGGTTTCTGCACATTCTTGCTATGTGTGACGGGGGGGGGGCTTTAGGTTTCCCTTTCAGTTTGAGAATTTTTCTCGGTTTTTAGCATTCTCGAAGCAAAAGCTATAGGTTTCTCACTTGAGTCTGACATTTTGTGAGAAATCACTGCATCCACATGGGTGATGCATCACATCTCAGAATCAGTGGCAGATCAGGGTTGTAGTGAACTAAAACTGTTTGAAATTAGCTGTATTTTAGCTTCTTCAAAAGTCCTGTCACATGACTCTGTCCACTCACATTTTCCCTCTTTCTGTAGCAACCCTGTCATTGGTGCTATCACTGTTGACAAATTCCGTATGAATTTCCCGTAGTAACTCAACAAGGGCAGGAAAGACCTTAACTCTGTCAAAGTACTTTAAGTTTTCGCTTGAGAAATAGCCTCACGTTTGTCCTTCAGAGGGTGAATTACCTCAGCAACAATCACATGCCACAAATATGACACGCTGTGCTGGAAAAAGTTACATTTGTCACTGGTTGCTCTATTGTGATTTTTCAATATTTTCAGCACAAATTTCACGTGTTGCTCATGGTCCTTTATTGTGATCAATATCTGTAGTTTCTCCAAAACTATGAGTCCTATCAACATTCCATTTTGGCTGCATTCATCCTTGAACCAAAACACATAAACATACCAAACGGCAAACGTCAGCTCTTCCCATTTTCTCCGTGATCTAAGCCACACCCAAACACAAACTCACAACACACACACACACACACACACACACAGGCCACTTGGCTTTTTATAATATAGATTAATCCATTCACTCATTACAGTCAACTCACCTCCCCATGACAAGTGGACGAACTTGCACAATGGAAATATCGCATTTTTATGAGTTGTCTTCCTCACACAAGTTCAGAAAAAGACGGCTGTTTGTCTGAATTAATAACTGTTGTTAATTCATAAAAAAGGGGATTTGGGTTTTTCTACGTGAACACATAATGCCTTTGTTTGACTACATGAATAAATTAAAGTCTGATGCTGAGGGATGTGGCTGAGAGTGAAATTTAATTATTTTTGGTGATTTTTGGTTCAGTTATTTCCTGAAAAAGGCGGGTACCTTTGAAGGAAAAACTGGTGAACAGGCATCGTTTAATTCAGTTGTTTATATTACTGGCAGCAGTTATTTTTTTGTTGTTCATGGTGGACGTTATTATTCATGTTGTATTTCTTAAATGAATGTCTTCTCTCCTGTATCACGTAGTTTGTTTGTTTCTGGTCCTGTGAAACTGTTCTTATGTAGTTCAGGGTCCCCGAGGACTAGGTTCAGGATCCAATGCTTTGTTTACTTTAAAATGTTAATGTGGGTCTAACACTGTGCACAGTGACAGAGGTCAAGGGTCAGAGTGTTTTTTTTAAACACAGGAGGAGGAAAAATAAAGTTCCAGTGTTTTCTGTGCATTTATTTTTGGTTCTTTTTGAATAAATGAGTAAAAACACTGTGGGTTCAGGTTCTCAGGGCACCAGAAGAGTCTGTAGTTCAACGTCACAAAGACGCTGTCGTCAGGAAACCAGGAGCAAAACCTTCACGTGGCAAACTTCTTCTGCCGGACAGGTGCAGGCAGCTGAGAGCGGATGTCCAGTAGGGGGCGCTCTATTACAACCAGAGACAGGTCCTCCAGTAAGCAGACATACATCAGGTCCTGCGGGGGACAAACAGCAGACGTGGGTCAGTAAAGACGCTCCAAAGCAAACATCTGCACAAAACCTGAAGAGTCACATGAACACCAACGTTCTGGACATCAGCGTCCGTCCAACTGCCCTGAAACACAAAGTGCTGTGAGTCCATTAGTCCAAAATCAGGCTCAGGGTTTGTTTACAACCAGGGTTGAAAGTGGGCCATGGGGGGAAAATATAAGAAAAGAAAAACTGAAAATGTTTGGCACAGGCCAAAGTCTCGAAGCCCCTGGCGGGGGGTGTGGGGGGGGTTCTCCCCCAGAAAAATTTGAGATCTCAGATGCATTCTGGTGCATTTTCAGGTCTATTTACCCACCAAACAAATCTCCAAAAAAAAAATTTTTTTTTTTTTTTGGTGGGGGGCACTTAATGTATCATTACTGAAAGAAATACGCATATAGTTACTGATATACTTGTCCGGGCTGTGTTCTCTGTGTTTTTAATTTAACATCGTGTGCACTGAGCCATTGTTCTGTCGAGATGAGGTGCGTCGCATAACTGCACGTGTGCACTGAAAAAATTACATGACAAAGTTCGCTTATTTTGATGGGCAAGTAAATGTATAAATTGTTCATCCGAACGTAGTAATGTATAAAATCTACTCACTATAAAACAATAAGTATTTTTAACCTGGAGTTAGCTTATTTTGACAGGCAAAATATACATATACATACATTTATGGTCCTAACGTAAAATACAGAAAATGTTTTATTTACCAGGTTATAAATACACTGAATGCAATTAATAAATAAATAAAAACTATTACGGAAAAGACAAAAACAAAAAAAAAAACAATGCACATGCGCAGTTGCACGTCGAGCGAATTACATCATCTCCCCATGTGTAGTTGAGCGAGGCACCTCATCTCGACGGGTGACGTCTTCCAAGTCCGGGGTAGAGCGTACTGCGCATGCGTAGCGCGATGCATCTAATCTCGACGTTCACCTCATCTCAACGGGACACCGTCATTTCCAGCTGTCAGCGAGTCACTGGTGGGCGATCCGCTGAGAGGTGCCTTGCCGTACGCGCTCAGATGTAGCTGGTCAGTCCCCATGTGATCTTGTCTGTAAATAATTATCAGCATATCATGACGGCATGAGAGCGTGACCCAATGTTGGTTCATGGGAATGGTGGTGAGCAACACACTTGCACACCACACGTGTAATGGAGGAAGGGGAAGCACACTTGCATGACATACGTGTTGCTTGGTAACGGCACACTTGTGGGGCACTTAGACATTTGCACAGCGTGGCTTGAATGTGGTCGCCTGCCCTCCACTCTCATGCTGGCTGCGCAAACAGCCCCGCCTTTTCTAAGTGCCCCACAAGTGGTGTTGGATGTTCATGGGTGGCACCTGGACTCCGGCTGACACCTGCCGAGAGGGAGTCGAATGGGCACTCCGCCGTCTTTTGGCCGCTGGTGTGAAGGCTGCCTCGATCGTGTCATTCGGCCACGGTGCGACATGGGTGATGATTCGTGCAGCCCATCATGCCATCTGAACTACGTATGACATGCTGTGCGAATGCTGCGAACACAATCAGCTGACAATGTGACCTCATCTTGCCCGTGATTGGAATGGGTTACAGGTGTGAGCAGCACATGAATGTAGAGTGCATGTGCTGCATGCAAATGGTTGTGGCAACAGCTGTATGAGGCGTTCAAGGCGGCTCAGATTTTTCAAGAGTGGCATGCAATTTCTCCTTCCTGCCCCCATGTAGGCACAGCAGTATTACATTAGCGGTAACAGGGAGTCCGCCCTCTAGCTTTCATATATGTAACTATGCATTTTTCACATCAATATCTGGCTTCTACGAGCATGTTAAATATTTATCATATTCACCTGATTTCAAGTTGATGTAACAGAAGAAACCATAAAATGCAGATTTAGCAGGCTAACAAACGTTTGCATGGAGACCGTTTGAAATCAATTCATCCCAAAGACAATTTAATTTGTGTAAAGTAACTTGAATAACTTCAACTGCAAATGAATTTCATCAAACACACGATATAATGAGATCAAAGACTTAACGGGATCGTTAATGTTTCCATATAAATGATGAATAATAAGTCGGGGCAGCGTTTTGGTCCTTTCTGGTTGAACCAGCCCCATTTGAATTTATTTCTGATGAACTTTAAATCATCTCCCAGCAGCAGAACAACGTTTCATCCTTTTCACTGTCGTTTCAACACGATGCGGAGTTCACGGTAAAATCTGTAGCATCGTGTCTCATTGGCTGCTGTGTGGACAAGCGGCGCCATGTAACATTATCCTTCAGTGTTGGATCAGGACATGAAAACGTGAGACTAAATATCCACTTTGACGTCTCATCAGAGATGTTTCCAAACAATTTTACAAATACAGACCAGAGACTAAATCTGATACGCAACAGAAAAACAAAAAAAACCCTTCTTTCGAGTTTAATGGCAGTTTGCAAACCAACACGGTGCATTACCGCCACCAACTGTTTGGCTGTGGAACATTAACGGATTCTGGCGTATGCTATCAAAAATAACCCGGAAACATTCACCACGTAAGTAAAAACCCGGATTTCCGTGAATTTACAGAAAACCTCCATCACTGACAACTCAGTGAATTCATCATGTTTTCAGACAGAACGATTCTGCTGTTGGAACCTTCGTGAGGACGCCGTCTCTTTTCTGTCACCAACATACAGTAGTGTTCAGAATAATAGTAGTGCTATGTGACTAAAAAGATTAATCCAGGTTTTGAGTATATTTCTTATTGTTACATGGGAAACAAGGTACCAGTAGATTCATTAGATTCTCACAAATCCAACAAGACCAAGCATTCATGATATGCACACTCTTAAGGCTATGAAATTGGGCTATTAGTAAAAAAAAAAGTAGAAAAGGGGGTGTTCACAATAATAGTAGTGTGGCATTCAGTCAGTGAGTTCATCAATTTTGTGGAACAAACAGGTGTGAATCAGGTGTCGCCTATTTAAGGATGAAGCCAGCACCTGTTGAACATGCTTTTCTCTTTGAAAGCCTGAGGAAAATGGGACGTTCAAGACATTGTTCAGAAGAACAGCGTAGTTTGATTAAAAAGTTGATTGGAGAGGGGAAAACTTATACGCAGGTGCAAAAAAATTATAGGCTGTTCATCTACAATGATCTCCAATGCTTTAAAATGGACCAAAAAAAACAGAGACACGTGGAAGAAAACGGAAAACAACCATCAAAATGGACAGAAGAATAACCAGAATGGCAAAGGCTGACCCATTGATCAGCTCCAGGATGATCAAAGACAGTCTGGAGTTACCTGTAAGTGCTGTGACAGTTAGAAGACGCCTGTGTGAAGCTAATTTATTTGCAAGAATCCCCCGCAAAATCCCTCTGTTAAATAAAAGACGTGCAGAAGAGGTTACAATTTGCCAAAGAACACATCAACTGGCCTAAAGAGAAATGGAGGAATATTTTGTGGACTGATGAGAGTAAAACTGTTCTTTTTGGGTCCAAGGGCCGCAGACAGTTTGTGAGACGACCCCCAAACTCTGAATTCAAGCCACAGTTCACAGTGAAGACAGTGAAGCATGGTGGTGCAAGCATCATGATATGGGCATGTTTCTCCTACTATGGTGTTGGGCCTATATATCGCATACCAGGTATCATGGATCAGTGTGGATATGTCAAAATACTTGAAGAGGTCATGTTGCCTTATGCTGAAGAGGACATGCCCTTGAAATGGGTGTTTCAACAAGACAATGACCCCAAGCACACTAGTAAGCCAGCAAAATCTTGGTTCCAAACAAACAAAATTAATGCCTCACAGATGTGAAGAAATCATGAAAAACTGTGGTTATACAACTAAATACTAGTTTAGTGATTCACAGGATTGCTAAAAAAGCAGTTTGAATGTAATAGTTTTGAGTTTGTAGCGTCAACAGCAGATGCTACTATTATTGTGAACACCCCCTTTTCTACTTTTTTTTACTAATAGCCCAATTTCATAGCCTTAAGAGTGTGCATATCATGAATGCTTGGTCTTGTTGGGAAAGTGTAGGAACACGGACCCACAACAGGGGGCGCAAATGAACGGACAATGGAGTAAGTCAAAATAACAACGCTTTACTGTTGTGAATGTGCACAACGAATACAACCAATTACAGAAATGGACAACAGTCAATACACAAAAGTGTCGTGTGGGCAGGCTCGAAGATAGGAGACGCCTCTCCAAGGTAAGACCGGAACCACACGGCTTCCTCCGCCACAGGACCCCGGGAATACTGGAGCCGCCAAGTCCCGAACTCCCAGGTGGCCACTGCCTCCGCGTGTCGGACCTGGTACTGCTGGCGAGGGAAAAAGAACAGTTAGATGGGGGCGCGTTTGCACCCAGAACTCCGAACGGCAGGAAAGGTACCTCCACCTCTCGTTGGAACAGTAATCCAATAAACTAGCTCAGTCAAGAATATGTACTCTGTATGCTTCGATAAGTTACCTCTCCGGTAGAAGCGATATCTCGGCGATGAGGTGGAGATGCCGTCCTGCTGATATACCCCAGTGATAATTGCCGTCAGCTGTCTCAGGTGATGGGTGACAGCTGTTACCGAGGCTGCTCCTGTGGGGCGGCGGCGCCCTCTGGTGCCTGGAGCCCGCACTCCAGGCAGGGCGCCCTCTGGTGGTGGTGGGCCAGCAGTACCTCCTCTTCAGCGGCCCACACAACAGGTCTTGTTGGATTTGTGAGAATCTACTGAATCTACTGGCACCTTGTTTCCCATGTAACAATAAGAAATATACTCAAAACCTGGATTAATCTTTTTAGTCACATAGCACTACTATTATTCTGAACATTACTGTACAAACACAACGCTGAGACACCATCTTCGGACACTTTGACTATTACATGAGTAATAAAGTATCCAGATACAGTCAGGATGTAATCAGATTACACTGAGCGTGGAGACGTACCTGGAAGTTCTTGCAGATCTTGAAGGCGTGGCTCTGTGTGACCCGCTCAGACTCGGGCAGACTCTGGAGTGTCAGCTGGTTGTAGAACAGGCTCGTAGGTCCAGGAAGAGGCTGCGCGGAGAAAGCGGTTACCTCACAGTCCAACACGCTGCAGCTAAACGCACGCAACACTGAGAAAAGTCTCGTGTTAACGTACCAGACTCTGATCCAGCACGCAGAACATGTAGGTGTCGTGCAGAATGATGTGGGCTGGGTTTTTTGGACTGAAGGCGATGTGGGTGACGGGCGTGTCCCTCTCCAGCCACAGGCGGTGCAGTCCTTGTTTCTGCAGCTTTCGGCTCCACGCGGTGTACTCCTTCTGAGCCAGCGAGTACTCGAAGATCTGCACCACACACAAGGAGGCGATCAGAGCGAGACCCGCCACTCAGCCAAAAGCATCCACAATAATACAACACAACAAAACAGCGCCAGAGCGCCCACGCACACGCTGTAGGCGCTACACACCACAACAGGAACACACGTCTGTGTGTAACAGTGTGTTTGACTGTGTGACTTCATTCTGAAGTCATTCATACAAATCAATCACAAATATTTTACTGATCAATATCTGCTTGCAATCATCCATCTTTGGGTCTTGGTTCGCGTCCTTTCAGTCAGTCACGACACTTCCAGTGTTATGTCTCTATCAACTGCCGATTACACAATTCATGCGTTTGGCAGAAAACTAGTGATGCACGATTACATATCAGTATTAGCAAAAAAAAAAAAAAAAGAGCTTAAAAATGCAGTTTTTTGTTTTATTTTTCATTGTGAGCACATATGAAAATTAGTGCCAATGAAGCTTTCTGACAGAGCAACATTCAGAATGTAGAATATGAGAATAACTTCGTACGACTTCCAGGACTCCTGTACTGTGGTTGTTGCAGTTAAATCTGAATTCATTTGCTGTATCAGGTTTCCTGTTCTGAGCGTTTCAGGGCTCCAACCCCGGTGGATACCTAACAGCGGGAAAGCTTCCCAACAACCTGAACCAACTCTTCGCCGCGGAAACACGTGACACGCAGACGTGCCGTCAGGGACCTGGGTGCAGTGCCTACCTGTCTATCAGCGTGCACGATGACGAGGCTGCCTGTCGTCGGGTGGATGCCGATGGCAGTAGGGCAGGAACTGCACACTGGAACTCTGCAATGGAACTAAACACACAAACAACACTTACTCATAGTGGTGAGAAAAACTATTCATCTCCCTGACATTTTTAAAATTAACTTACAGGAACTGAAAATTAATTAAATTGTTGTTATTAATTTGGATTTTTATCACAGAAAAGAACTAATATCAGTGAAAATATTGACACAAAAGGACAAATATGAATGAAATTCTGAAGATAAAATAAATGTTTAAATACAGTAGTGTTCAGAATAATAGTAGTGCTATGTGACTAAAAAGATTAATCCAGGTTTTGAGTATATTTCTTATTGTTACATGGGAAACAAGGTACCAGTAGATTCAGCAGATTCTCACAAATCCAACAAAACCAAGCATTCATGATATGCACACTCTTAAGGCTATGAAATTGGGCTATTAGTAAAAAAAAAAAGTAGAAAAGGGGGTGTTCACAATAATAGTAGTGCGGCATTCAGTCAGTGAGTTTGTCAATTTTGTGGAACAAACAGGTGTGAATCAGGTGTCCCTTATGTAAGGATGAGGCCAGCACCTTTTGAACATGCTTTTCTCTTTGAAAGCCTGAGAAAAATGGGACATTCAAGACATTGTTCAGAAGAACAGCGTAGTTTGATTAAAAAGTTGATTGGAGAGGGGAAAACGTATACACAGGTGCAAAAAATTACAGGCTGTTCATCTACAATGATCTACAATGCTTTAAAATGGACAAAAAAACAGAGACGTGTGGAAGAAAACGCAAAACAACCATCAAAATGAATAGAAGAATAACAAGAATGGCAAAGGCTCACCCTCTGATCAGCTCCAGGATAATCAAAGACAGTCTGGAGTTACCTGTAAGTGCTGTGACAGTTAGAAGACGCCTGTGTGAAGCTAATTTATTTGCAAGAATCCCCCGCAAAGTCCCTCTGTTAAATAAAAGACATGTGCAGAAGAGGTTACAATTTGCCAAAGAACACATCAACTGGCCTAAAGAGAAATGGAGGAATATTTTGTTGACTGATGAGAGTAAAACTGTTCTTTTTGGGTCCAAGGGCCACAGACAGTTTGTGAGACGACCCCCAAACTGAATTCAAGCCACAGTTCACAGTGAAGACAGTGAAGCATGGTGGTGCAAGCATCATGATATGGGCACGTTTCTCCTACTATGGTGTTGGGCCTATATATCACATACCAGGTATCATGGATCAGTTTGGATATGTCAAAATACTTGAAGAGGTCATGTTGCCTTATGCTGAAGAGGACATGCCCTTGAAATGGGTGTTTCAACAAGACAATGACCCCAAGCACACTAGTAAACCAGCAAAATCTTGGTTCCAAACCAACAAAATTAATGCCTTGCAGATGTGAAGAAATCATGAAAAACTGTAGTTATACAACTAAATACTAGTTTAGTGATTCACAGGATTGCTAAAAAAGCAGTTTGAACATAATAGTTTTGAGTTTGTAGCATCAACAGCAGATGCTACTATTACTGTGAACACCCCCTTTTCTACTTTTTTTTACTAATAGCCCAATTTCATAGCCTTAAGAGTGTGCATATCATGAATGCTTGGTCTTGTTGGATTTGTGAGAATCTACTGAATCTACTGGTACCTTGTTTCCCATGTAACAATAAGAAACATACTCAAAACCTGGATTAATCTTTTTAGTCACATAGCACTACTATTATTCTGAACACTACTGTATCTGGCAACAAGATTCCTAAAATCCTGAGCGGATCACTTGGTTTTAGGAATAATTCTGAAACTTCAGAGGAGCTGCCTGTGGTTGGAGGTGTGTTACAGTTTCCTGGGCGTTGACCGCCAGATTGTTTGGTTGATTCCTGACCTTTAGAGTGTGAAGATTGTAGATGTGGATCTCACAGTCCGTGTTGGCGGCGGCGAGCCATTTCCCATCATCACTGGTACAGAGCAGGTGGGCGCGCTGCCTGCTGCCTGGAAAGGAAATGCAAACTGCGGTCAGACACAGTGACCGCCTGCTCCTCCTCACCGAGAGCTGCCACAACACACGTTCACAGCACGTGGACAACAGCCTCACCGCGTTCTCCTTTGTCAAGAGCAGAATTATGAGGGAGAAAATGCTACAAACAGCTTGACAGGTCTGGAAGCTGGAACGGAATCCAGACAAGAATCATCATCAATCATTTATTTTCCAGCTGGAGATCCCAAGAGTTAGGGATCTCCTAGGAAGAGTTAGAGGACATGGCTGAGGAGAGGAAAGTGTGGGATTTCATGTCAAAATACCATGTGTTTAATATCCAAACAATACTTAAATGTTCTGATACCAACAATGCCACCATCACCTCCTTATTATCAACAGGTCCATGAAAAGAAAAATAAAGCAAATCTGTCCATGGTGCAAAAAAGGTTGTGGACCCCGTCCTACACAGCTCAGAACTTCCATCAAGCCGTGTACAACTATTCCTCTAAATGATTCAACAGTGCCCAAAGATACTAAACACCACCTCCTGTGGACACCTTCAGTATCACGAACTCCCACATTCTACTCAGATCACTAGTTGCGTCCATGTCCGCGAGCCTTCCAGCCATATAGGCAAGATAACAGAACTATAAGCCATAACGTCTGGCACATGGATCAGAATATTGACATTGGACTGTTATTGTTCTCTCTACATTCATCTAAACATCTATCTTTGTCCATTTGTTTTTATAATAACTGATAGCGTCATAAATTAAAATAAAATCTGATACAAGTAAAGCTGCATCGAGTGTTCATGAAGTCACCAATATCACTTTTAGTTCTCAGGAACACTGATTTGGGTTTAAATTAGACTCTTATTCATTTCTATAAATGGGAAACACAATAAAACAGATTTTTCCATCCAGTGCTGACGTCAGTATTTCTTGGAGACTCAAAACTTCAGTGTTTTTCACATCAATATTTGATTTCTATGAGTGTGTTAAATATTTATCATATTTTAACTCACATTAATATTTCACGTCCATGTAACAAAAGAAACCATAAAATGCAGATTTAGCAGGCTGACACATCACGTTTACGTGGAGGCAGTTTGAAGTCGATTTATCCCAAAGACAGTGTTTGATTTGTATGAAATAACATCAACTGACAACAACAAATTCCATCAAAAACAAGATATAATGAGATCAGAGACTTAAGGGGAGTGTTAATGTTTCTGTATAAATGATGCTTAAAATGGTTTGGTCCTTTTTGCTTGATCCTTTATTCCTGATGAACTTTAAATCATCTCCCTGCAGCAGAACAACGGTTTAGCCATTTTTTTTTCTTGTAGTTTCAACACGATGCACAGTTCACGGTAAAATCTGTAAAAGTGTCTCTCATTGGCTGTTGTGTGTTGTGTTGTGAGTGGTGGCTTGTTACATTTACCCATCAGTCTGAGATCAGGATATGAAAGTGATTTTACAAACATGAACATCATGAAATCAGACCACAGTCTAAATCCGACAAGGGCCAGGAAAACAAAAATAACCTGGAAATGTTTGCCACGGAAATAAAAACCCCGATTTCTGTGAATTCCCAAAAAACTCCCATCACTGGAGAGGAATACCACGTTCAGTGGTGAGTCTCTGGACACTGGTATTAGGTTCCAGCAACATGTAACCCCCAACATTTTGCAAAGTCAAAGAGCACTGAACCATCTGGATACAGGAACATTTCTAAGTCACTGGCCTTCATTGACATCAATCATCAGGTCATACAAACAGTATGGCACTGTACGGTCCCTCTGTCTGTCTGGTCAGTGCAGGTCCTGGCCTCACCTGACTTGGGTTTGAGGGTGTGAAGGTATTTGCACTCAAACGTATTAAGGACAACCACTATGACTGATGAATTCATGGATGAAGCATAGAGTTTGGAGGAATCTGAAGAGAAGCAGAGCTGATTGGTTTTGCAAAGGACTTTTGGCAGCTTGGACACCTAAAGAATGGAGAGAAAGGAGACAGAGGGACAAATGTCATCAGCTCGATTTTCGTGCTTTAGAGACACATTAGATATGAAGACAGTAGTGGGCACAGCTAACCAAAACATTAGCTTTGATAACCGCTAACCCGCTAACCTTAAAAGTTGACTTTTATAAAGTTAAACCGATAAACCATTTAGCCAAAGTTACAGTTAATTGCTAACTGCTAACTTTAAATATTGAGTACAGTACACTGGCAGTTTAAACACCGCCAACGCTTCTGAGTAAAATCAAAGGCGATCACAAAACCAACACAAACAAGTCATAGCTTTTGTCTTTGAATGCCCTGCCCACTGTAAGGAAGTCTGTTTTACTTTCAACATGGAACAGCACAGACGTGGCAGAAGACATCAAAAGCAAGGCAGTTTTCACTTATGGTTTGATTTAGGGCTGAAACGATTAGTCGAGTAACAAAACATTCTGTGCCTCAAAGCTTTGTTTAACATTGTAGTACATATGCCAGGCCTGTGTGTGGTGCTGCAACGACCCCAGAACAACAACAAAAAAAAAGACAGAAGAAGACAAGAGCATAACAGCTAATCAAAATAGCAACAATAGCTACACCTTTCCAACACGACACACAGATTAAATAAGAGCCTTTTAAGAGAAAGAGGGTCCACACTGATCATCTGAAATAGACTGACCGCGCATTTAAAGCGAAGCAGTGTGTTTGTCTATTTTTAAAAAACACACGGTCCGCTCTAGGGGGGGAGTGATTGTTCGCCCACTGGCCGGCTCCTGTCTCTCTGCCCGGTGTGAGGGGAGCCACTCACACAGCTACAGCCTCGTTCCCGGCCACACAGTTTCTGAAAGAAGATCCTCTCAACAGAAGTCCACTCACAACCTGCGCCTGTGTTATGTGCACCTGCACGTGCGGGGCTGCAGGTCTGTTTGCTCGATTGAGTGTGATTTTGGACTTTTGTGCTTGTTTTGGGACTCTTTCTCTGATTCTAGTAATGCAAGTCAGCATTAATATATTAGTTTACACAAGAGAGGAGTTATGGGCACTGAGAGACTATGCGAAGATGGGAATACTCCATCAGATTCCACCGGAGCTAAGGTGGAAGTATCGGGGTTGCCAAACTGGACATAAACACAAGGCTAAAAAGAAGGCTAGAATCACCAGGCGGAGGCTTGTTAAACCACCGATCCCCTCGATTGTTATGGGGAATGTCAACGCGCTAACGAACAAGATGGATGAGCTTACCGCGTTGTTGGGGATCAAGCGAAGTTATAGAGAGCTGCTCTCTCTGTAGCTTCACGGAGACATGGCTAACCAGCTACACACCGGATGCTAATGTAGATCTACCTGGCTTTTCCACTGTGCGAGCGGACCGGGATCCCAACTCCAGCGGAAAGAGCAAAGGTGGGGGACTCATCTTGTATGCTAACAAGAGATGGTGCCATCCAAATCATCTGACGGTTAAAACAGTGATATGCAGCCGTGATCTGGAGCTGTTAGCTGTTAGCATCAGACCATATTACGTACCACGTGAGTTCTTGCACGTTATTGCGCACTGTGTGTACATTCCTCCGAGGGTGGAGGTAGGGTTGTCACGATTAGGAAATTTCTGGAGACGATTAATTGTCAGACAAATAATTGCGATTGATGAATATATTGTCTACTTTTTTCCCCTTCTTTATATTCTACTATCGTAGTATAATTACACAACTCTGGAAGAACGTTTGGCTTCTGTGAGTGGAGAAACTAGGAATAGTGCAACATTTTTATTTTTATCTTCATTTTACATACAGTCCCAACTTTTCCTGATTTGTGGTTGTTTCTGTTGCATTTCCGAAACTGTTTCTCCTCATCAGTCACGTTTTGTGCTTAAACACTACATTAAGCTCAAGATTGAACAAATAAATACCTTTGGAAAATAACAGCTGTTAAAGTTCAGAGTTCTCACCTGCTTTTTGTGATCTGTGCGTCTGAACATCACCACAGCTTCTCCACGTCAGGGTTTTTTTTAAAACTCATGTATGCATAATTTTTGCTCAGTTCATTCATATATTCTCATTTTTTAAATATGTTTTTAAAGATATCTGACCGTTTATTTCATCTCATGATCTCATAAATTCAGCATACAACGCACACATCGTGTGAACAGGACAGTAACGGCAGAATCACACCGGGAGAGAAAGTTCAGAGAGAAGTAAAGGCAGCTCCACAGTTTGGTTTTGTTTTTTTAACATGTTCACTTGGGTTAAAATCCGCTCTCTGCTCCGCGCTCGCTGTCTCACGTGCACTAATGGTTCTCAGACTGTAACGTGTCGTGCCTCCATTCAGGAATCTCCCTCCGCCACCCCCTCCCTCGCACTCTGCAGCCTGTTGACTCCACGTGCACACACACACACACACACACACACCGACAGCTCCTTCAGTAACTTCCGCATTTTAGACGGCTTTGAAGAAGACGGTCACCATTTTATCGGCTGTCTTATCCAAATGGCAGGACGGATCGCTCCTCAGCCTCCATGTTATTGTCCTGCCTTAAGATGAGAGCGAAACAGAGTGAGCGAGGCTGCAGCACAATGATGTCAGATTCTGAGTCGTTTTATGCTTTGTGGATAAAATAAATAATTCAAGGTAATTGTGAATATGACAAATAAACGCGATTGGTGAATATTGTAATAATTGTGACTACCCTAGGCAGAGGCGCCGCTTGAGTCCATTCACAACATCACTACGGTGCTACAGTCACAGCATCCAGACACATTTTTCATCATATCGGGTGATTTTAACCATGTCACTTTGGACACTACTCTCCCTTCTTTTCACCAGTATGTGAACTGTCCCACAAGGAAAAATAGGACCAAATGCCACAGATGCATATAAAGTGTCCCCTCTCCCTCCTCTGGGGAAATCCGCTCATAACCTCATCCATGTGCAGCCCATATATATTCCCAGAGTGAAAAGGCAACTTGTAACTACTAGGCAGGTCAGAAAGTGGTCCCCTGAAGGGGAGGAGGCACTTAGAGACTGCTTTGCCACCACTGACTGGAGTGTGTTTATGAATGTACATGGTGAGGACCTTGAGGGGGTGGTTGGGTGTATAACTGACTATTTGAACTTTTGTGCGGATGTGGTGGTGCCCGTGAAACCAGTAAATCGTGGATAACCTCTGACGTGAAGCAAGTCCTAAATAAAAAGAAGGAAGAGGTTCAGGAGCAGAGACTGTGAGAAGTTCAGGGAGGTGAGGTTAAAATCTGACTGAAGGAGGCTAGAGAGGCATACAGTAAAAAGCTGGAGAGGAAGCTGGGTGAAAACAACATGCTGGAAGTCTGGAATGGTATGAAAGCCATTACAGGCTGCAGCAGCAAGGGCAATGTGAGCTGCATGGACGTCCAGCAAGCAGAGGAACTGAACACCTTTTTTAACCGTTTCAGTTCCCCCCAATGCCCTGCTCACCCCCACAGCCCTCTCTCTCCAGGCTCCTCTGACCAACACTCTCCTGCAGTACCTTTGTGCGCCTCTTTATCTCTGACACAATTGCTCTCTACTCCCACCTCAACTCCTCCCTCAATCACAGCAGAACAGGTGACCAGGGAGCTGCGACATCGGCATTCGAGGAAGGCCGCGGGTCCAGACCAGGTCTGTCCAAGGCTCCTAAAGGTGTGTTCAGCGGAGCTGGGTGACCCTCTACAGCAGGTCTTTAATCTGAGTCTGCGGCTGGGGAGCGTCCTCTCACTGTGGAAAACATCCTGCATCATTCCAGTTCCAATGAAGTCTCGCCCTCAGGAGCTGAGTGACTACAGCTTGTGCGACCAAAGTGCAGTCAGTGAGGGACCCTCTCCAGTTCGCCTACCAGGAGAGGGTGGGTGTTGAAGACGCTGTCCTCTTCCCCCCCAATAGAGCGCTTCGCTCTCAGACTGCAGGCTTACTTGTAGTTCCTAGGGTTTGTAAGAGTAGAATGGGAGGCAGAGCCTTCAGCTTTCAGGCTCCTCTCCTGTGGAACCAGCTCCCAATTCAGATCAGGGAGACAGACACCCTCTCTACTTTTAAGATTAGGCTTAAAACTTTCCTTTTTGCTGAAGCTTATAGTTAGGGCTGGTTTTTCCGTAATTATTGTATGGCTTTGCCTTACAATATAAAGCGCCTTGGGGCAGCTGTTTGTTGTGATTTGGTGCTATATAAATAAAATTGATTTGATTCCTCCTGCACCCCGCCCTGACATACCTGGATGTGGGGGAGATGCATTGTAAGGATGCTTTTCTTTGACTTCTCCAGTGCTTTTAATACAATACATCCCAGCCTTCTCCAAGAGAACACTCTCCAAGATCAGGGCAGTCCTGTCCAATCAGAGCCACCCCCTGAACTCTGTGATATCCAAGCAGGGGAGCGCCTTCAGTTCCAGATTCCTCTCCCTCAAATGCTCCACTGACAGACTGAAGAACTCTTTTGTCCCTTGGGCCATCAGGCTGTATAATGTAGGGTCAGCAGACGGGAGCTATAAATGCCTAAACATTTTCTGCTTGGGACTCCGACGAGGGCGGTCACATTTCTTCCACTCTCCCTTATCTCTGTTCTCTTCTTTTGACCTTCAAGTCCCTACTTCACCAGACTGTGAATTCCTCAAATTATATTGGATTCTGGATCTATTGGACTACTATTGAATTAACCATGGAATTGATCAGCTGGTCTCTGAATGCTATTGACACCATTTTTTCTACAAGAAGGTTGGGATCAGGGATCCTACCTGCCCAGATGGAAAGTATCCTGCGGACTATGTCCTCGACTCCTGGGGGTCTTGGCGTGTTGCATGCTTGGCACCTTTCTCCGTTGAGGACATCGAGGATTTATTCATTTTTGGTCTCATGGTAGCAGAGCTGGTACTTTTTGGCTTATGTGCTGCCCTGATCTACCGGAAAATTGGCAAGATGGCAGCATCAAGAACCATGGCTCCTCACTTGTCCATCATGATTAACGAGGTTGGCAAGGCAGTGCATTCGCAGACTGCGATGACTCTTGAACTCAGACGCAAATTGGATGACATCTTGGAGCAGATGCGTGCCTTGCAGTTGAAGCTGAAGATTTCAGAGGCCGGTGAATATTCTTAATTCATAATTGGGAATATTCTTAATTCATAATTGGGATTTGGTTGTGCAAGTGGAACTGTTAAAAAGTGTTTTTCACTACTGTAACCATAACATTACAGGCTTATCAAGCCTTAAGGTCAAATTGCCCGACTGTTTTTTACTCCAGAGGGATTTGTTTTGGCCTGGGGAACATTGGCTGTTTCTTATCTCATCTCACAAAGACAAACTGCTTTTCACAGGACTGAAGCATGCTCCATTCCCTCCCCCCACCCCCTCCTTCCCCCATCAACGCCCCCCTTTCCGGCGACTGCTACGTCACTCCTTCCCCCTTCGGCAGGGGCGGTGCAGTTTTTGCTGCAGCCCTTGTCCTCCCCCAAGCTGATGGCGGCACATCTCAGGGTTGCTGTGCGGCCTTCACCCACATGCCTCAATTCGGATAAGGGACTTCTTCAAACTTAGGGCACATAAACAATATCAAATGTGTATGTGTTGCCTTTAATTCTGATGTGTGCCACTATTACGGTAAACAAGTAATAATTGTGGACTAATTGCTGTCTGAGGTAACTGGAGTGTAAACATAATTTCTCCACTGTGAGATCAATAAAGTATATCTAATCTAACATAGTGTCAGGTGCCATGACTCCTGTAACTTGTTGCACTTTATATATTGTTTTTGTACTACTTATTTATTAATTTGTCTCGGTGCTGTTTTTATTCATTAACTTATTTTTTAACTTGTGTAACTTTTATATGTATGAATAAGAGCAACAGACGCCACACAATTTCCCTTGGGATTAATAAAGTATCTATCTATCTATCTATCTACTTTTAGCGCAACGAATAGCGACCGTGTGATCGTTGGCCGATATTTACATTCCCACCCAGTAGATGGCAGTGTTCTATGCATTTTGACCCAAAATCCAGTTCCTCTCCTATGTAGCGAATATGTCCAGAGACATCTTTAACAAAACAATTGCCTGCCCAGACAGGTTGGAATGTGAAAGTTGAATGACTGTGTTATCACTTTGCTTGTTACCAGGCACCAAGGATCTTCCAGCCATCCTTAATGTGAAAAAGGGTGGACAGTCCCGATCTTGGATAACTGATCAAATGACTCTTGCTCCAAACTGTACTCTTGTTCTGGCCAACCCCAGTTCAAAAAAGGATTTATTGGACAGTTTAATGAAACCTGTCTAATTCAGAGAACTTCCCAACCCAGAACAGCATTTTTTGCCAATAACATCTCAAAATGCCCTCCCTCCTATCAAACTGAACTCAAGATATAAACCAGACATGTCCTCAACTGACCCTGCGATGGAACCACAGTGCCCTCTCAAGGACATCTGTGGGAACTATACTAAAACCCAAAACCAAAAGAGTGAGCAGTTGCATAAAATAATTATTTGCCCAAGAATTATATTCTAATTTACTCCTTGACATATTTTAACCACTTAGTTTAGCTTCTCCTCCTCGTGACTTTTGCTCCATAATTTTCTTTGTTTGATTCCCGTGTTTTTCTGTATGGGCCCCTTCACACATTACACGACTGAAGCCGACAAGCACATAAAGGAGGAATAGCATGGCATTCATGAAAAATCTGAGCCGCCTCAAATGCCTTGTACAGCTGTCGCTACAACCATTGGCGCACACAAGCGGTCGAAAGACTGCGAATGCCCTGCACGTGCTCATTCAATCCCCCTCTCGGCAAGTGTCAACCAAGTGTGCTCGCTGCACACTTAGAAAAGACGGGGCTGTTCACACTCCTGGTATGATAACAGAGAGCAGATGATCACATTCGACCTGTCTGTGAAAAGTGTCGAGGTGCAACGCGAGTGTGGTGTCACCAAGCAACATACATGGGTGCAACTGTGCCGACCCCCCCACCCACCCACACAAATGGCGTGAGGAGTGTGTTGCCACCCCCCCATCCCCAAACGCATACCATGAATCCAACATTGTGAGCTGTGGCTGAAGGTCCCGGAGTCCAGTCACTTTGCTCATAGGCTTTGCTGTGGACACAACGCCTGTCAGCAGTGCACGTGACCGTGCACGCAAGGTGTCAAATTAAAAACAGACATCAGACAGATGCAGGACCAACACATAATAATACATACATTCAATTAAAATCACAGAACAAAGCAACAGAGAGTGAGCCTTTATTTTGTGTGACCTGCCGAGGTCTGCTGACAGAGGTGGGCGTGTCCCCCTGCAGTGTGCAGCTGGTCAGATATCTCTGCTCGCAAGTCACAGCTCGGGAACACCTGTACTGGCTTGTAGGATATTAAGTCGCATAACTACAGCGTGAAGCGTGGACGTCAGCATGCTGTCCTCACATGGAAATAAATTAAAACACATATTGCTCCAGCTGACTGCTGCACCAGCGCACTGCAGCGCTGGTGAATATCATGCCATGCAGGAAATCACCCCACAGGACGCCGCCGTATTTTGTCAGTTATTACGGTGGTTTTCTCGCCATAATTAAAGACTTCATTTTCGTCTACATCATCTAATTTCTCTCTTTTAAAAAAAAAAAGTTTATCTCCTTGTTGATTTTAGGAATTTTACACTCCTGTTATAGGACAGCGATGGTAGTGCAGTGGTAAAGTTTCCGTCTGTTAATCAGAGTTTTTGTAAACTGCAGGTTGTATTTTTTCTTTTTTGTTTCTCCACAGCAGCGGCGCGATGTGGTTCCACACACGCCACTGTGCAGGTGAAATGTTTCGTGGTTCCCCATCTTGTGTTTGGTTCATGGATTTCCTTCTGGTTTCTGCGTCTTTTGTGTTATGTGTGAAGGGGCCCTTAGCCGTGCCTCTTTGATTAACCTAATTTTGAAGGCAGCATTAATTTGTTTTTTCTCCACCTTCAAGTAACTTTTAAGGTGTGAGTCAAGTCATGTAAGCTTTGAAGACAATTTCCGAGCTGTGTTTTTCAGTTAACTTTGCCTTGTGTGTGAATCCGTTCAAACTGTATTGTGTGTTAATAAACGGCTCTGCTCTGGACTGGAGGGTGTTGCTGGGACTCACCCTGGTGATGCTGATGTCGTTGTTGTTGAACTGTAACCTGTAAAGACGAACGCTGGAGACGGTGGAATACGCCAGCCAGCCTCCACACGGAGACAGAGCGCTGCAGCAGATATGATCCTTTCCCTGCAGACAGAAAACACCAGTCAGCATTCAGCTTCACATCGTGCAGCATCCAGAGTCCCAGAATGCTGGAAGCTGGAAGTGATTCATTTGTAAACACGAGCACATTTCCCCAGTATCAGCCTCACTCCACTGGCTGCCCAAATGTTTTATGATTCAATTCAAAATTCTTTGATTTGTTTTTAAATTCCTGAATGCTCTTGCCCCACCCTCCCTCTCTGAGCTCCTGCACCCTTATAAACCCTCCCACTTTCTCAGGTCAGCTGATCAGCTGCTCCTGAGCCGAAAACTAATCAGTAGCTCAGAGAGGACTGAACATTCACTGTTAAGGCTCCAAAATGATGGAACGTCCTGCCTCAGCAGATCAGACAGGCCTCATCTCTGTCTGCTTTTAAATCTCTTTTGAAAACCCATCTCTTCTCCTTGACCATTGGCACCTACTAAGACATTGACTTCATTCATTTATTTGATTTTATTGTTTTTATTAGGAGTGCAATGATTCATCTACTAGATCGATGTTTTGATTTAAATTCCTATGATCCAACTACATCGATCTGTGTTCAGCACATTGGCCTTCCGGACGACTTATATTGATCTAATATGGTTTCAAAAGCTAATCAATCCATTGTATCAATACAAGGAAATAACTCATTGGATTTAAGCACAGCAGATTTTACATAGATGTGGATTTTTTTTAAATGTTAAATGTTATTTGATTCAGTCTGCCTGTCTGATGTCATCACCACATGCCAGCACACAACAAAACACAGAATGGCAGCTGCAGAGGAGAAGCCGGCGAGCGAGAAACTATCACGCTACCACAACAGCTCTGCACGTGGAAACACTTTGGCTTTTGCAAAGACAGAGATGTTCTACACAAGTCGATCGCTATTTGTGGGATGTTTCATAACACAATGAAGGAGCAGCGATAACAACGGATAGCTGGACATTGTGATCAAATCAATGGTGGAAAATGAAGACCTTTGTTCTGCAAACTGGAGATTTAAATTAAGCTCATACTGGTACAAATATTGGCGCATTACTGTGTGAAGCTGCACAGGGTGTCACAGATAACAACAGGAACACCACTTCAGTCCACACATTACACACAACTATCCAGGTATTTATTTCAGTCACAACACTGGCTGAATTTGATTTATCTGTTCATTTCATTCATTCATTGCCATCTTCCATAAGACTTCCTGTTCATTGAGCCCTCCCAGCAAACAGCCTCAATTATTCTGCTTCACATTTCAGGTGTTTTTTTTTTTTTTTTTTTGGTTAATTGTATTTGCGGAATTTGCAATATGAGGTTTTGGATAACACACAATATAACACAAAATAATAAAATACTATCACACAGACTGTCTTCAGAGTCTGAGAGAGGCACTGAGGAGCCGGCGGACTACAGAGCAGCAGTGAACTGAAACCAGAACAGACGTGTCTAAGCTGTAGTGCTGCTGAGGTTTTTAAACAAGTTTTAATTTGTTGCCCTCATGCATATTTGCAGGTTATTTATTTTTTTTTTTTGCATTTCAGTGTGTGGCTAATCAACTTGCTAACATTTCCACCAATTAGCCACAGCGGCTAACAGTTTTTGAACCCGAGAGAACCCTGGGCATCTGTAACCATGGTGATGAGACGTACAGCCTGAGGAGAATAAAAATCCCTTTGTTCTTCAGAACAAAACTACAAATGGAACAAGTGCAGCACACACACCTTCCTCTTCAGCTCCATCACCTTCTCTGGCTTCCTCTTCACGTGGAGGCACTCACCAGGCTTCCCTGGGAATGAAAGCAAGACAGAGAACTCACAATTTACCACCGAGACCAATCAGATCAATCTGAGCACACGCCATCATCTCCACATTAAACTGGAACCAGAGTGTCCAGACAGAGGAAACACACACAGAATAAAGACAATAAGATGACTAAAATTTGATCAACTTCATCCATACAGTTTTATTATCCTTATATAACATGGCATCCACCTGTCTGCCACCTGCTGGCTGGTTAGTGGTACTGGATTAGGAGCAGGTGTGGTTGTCAGTGAGTGAGACAGACAGACTGTTTCTGCATAGAAATGTACTAACAGTAAGGTCAGGGACCACATCCACACACATCCAGGCCTGCCTTGGGGTCCTGGATGGCAAACACCCAAGCAGAAAAATGGTCCATCCCCATGTCTTAAAAGCAGCATCTAACATGGACACGTCCTTGGCCCTGTTCAGCTGTTAAAGTCCTCAGCACTGAGACACATCTCCCCTGGCTGTGGTGGGTCGATGGTTTCTTTGGGAGAGGTGGGGATGGACCAGTCTTCTCCCTGGGTGGCTGCCATCCAGGACCCAGTGCACAGTGGAAGTGGTGATGCGCGTCAGCAGTGGACACCCACAGACATTCATAAATAGTACAAGTAAACAAAACAAAAACTAAACCATTAAGTCGTGTGTTTGTGTGGTCGTGTTCTACAAGTAAAGAAACGCAGTCGGAGTTTCCCCCACACAGTCGTACAGCCTGCAGAAAGGACGCTTCCTCCTCCTCCTCTCTGTCAACGTGTGTGTGTGTGCGCACACCATTTGTAGGAAATGCCCAGGGGGCATTTCCAAAACCTAGCCCTGGTGGGCACCAAGGCTTCTGCAGCTGGTCTAGTTGGTCTAGTCTGGGGGGGGGGGGGGGGGGGGGGGGGGCTATAGGTAGGTCAGTGGTGTCCAAAGTATTCCAGAAAGGGCCAAGAGGGTGCAGGTGATGAACATCACTTTGAACAGATGGGATGAGTTCATCACCTGCTGGAGTCAGTGGCTGCAGAGAAAACCTGCCCCCTCTTGGCCCTTTCTGGAACACTTTGGACACCACTGAGGTAGGTGATTTAACACAGAAACCTGAGCAGTACTGGGGACTGCAGACTCCATCGACCACCAAACGTTATGGAAACGAGCGATCCCGGTTCCACTGACACATCAGCTGATGTCCTCACCGTGTCCGTCGCTCTCACCCAGTCGCCACAGCTCCAGATGATCAGGGAACTGAAAGAGCAACATCCCCGCTCTCTTGGCACAGGACACCAGCCTCCTCTGCAGCCACAAACCAAACAGTGGTGCGTCACAGGCTGTGCTTAGGCCAAAAAAATTAAATCTACACATGAATAAAAACAATAATTAATCTCACTCTATACAGTCAGCAATTACAAATG
Organism: Thalassophryne amazonica; assembly: GCF_902500255.1. Taxonomy (NCBI): domain Eukaryota; kingdom Metazoa; phylum Chordata; class Actinopteri; order Batrachoidiformes; family Batrachoididae; genus Thalassophryne; species Thalassophryne amazonica. The sequence continues at coordinate 5,545,868 of NC_047110.1, forward strand.
GACCTGCTGACACTGACGCTGTGCATCACGCCGTGACAACAACAAGCTTCACAACATCGACAAAGAGAAAAGAAAGCAGTTCTACAGGATGAAAAAAGTTATACACCCGAAAAACCCTAATTTAAGGAAACAGGAAAAAAGCTCCAGCCGCTAATTAAAGACATTTCCCAGTTTATCAGCGTGCACTAGATCAGGACCCGATCAGGTCCCCGAGCACCTGCTGAAACAGCGTCCTGATCTGATACTCCGATCGGATGTGACACTTCCACAGAGCACATTAAAGTCAAACCAGTTTATACGCTTTAACAGCTCTGTCGTGTATTTATCTATATTATATTAGCCACGTGGCCTCTGTGTGCGTGGCTTCAATCACACAAAAAACGGGGAGCGCTGACATTTGCTGTTTGGCATGGTTATGTATTTTGGGTGAAGGATGAACGCTGTGAATATTTTTGGAGAAATGAGCTATTTTAGCTAACCATTAAACAATGGACATTGTGCTGCAATGCACCATGGGAGTTTGGGGTTTTGAGATTTTAAATGTTGCTATTGTGGCTTATGTTAGTTTAACAGTGTTGTTAGAGTTATTGATTTATTGTGTTTTTGTAGCTCAACTGATTTAGTCAGTTAAGTCTCATGCTGCTCTTACCATGAGTGACTTAGGTTTCATGTTGATACATGAGTGAAATGTGAAGTGTTTTTAAACTCTTCTGCCACTGCCTTTGTTTGTCAAATTAAAATCACCTCTGTACACAAACACACTTAATATCACATGAACCCTTTTGGGATTAAAGAGTTTTGTGTACAGCTGCTGTGCGTGCGTGCAAATTCAATCACAGAGAAATTGTGGACAGCTGACATTTGCCACTTGGTATGCTTATGTTTGAATCAAGGATGAATGCTGCAAAAACAGAACAATGGATGATGCTAACTACTTTCTGGACTCACACACCATTCCATTTGGGCAGCACAGTGCCTTAGTGGTTCGCACTGTTACCTCACAGCAAGAAGGTAATGGGATCAATTCCCACCTGTGGCCTTTCTGTGTGGAGTTTGCATGTTCTCCCCATGTTTGTGTGGGTTTCCTCCGGGTGCTCCAGCTTCCTCCCACATTTAAAGACATGCAGGTTAGATGGACTGGAAACTTTAAAGTGTCCAGGTCTCCCTTACAAAATATGTCTCGATCTCAATGGGGCTAACCTGGTTAAATAAATGTTAGAGTCATCTTTATATTAAAAGTGTGAGTGTAGTGAGCGATTGTAAGTTCAATGTAAGTACATAAAATAATTGTAAATACATTAAAAATACATGGATGACATAAGAAAGTGAAAACACTTATTTCCATTGTGATCCATTTAAAAATCAAATGACAAAACAGAAGTAGAAATAAAATAATAATAATAATAATAGTGTGTACATGATAACAAGAACTGAAACAATTTATAAATACATTAAGATAGTAAATTAACATTAAAAATTACATAATTAACAGGAAATAAAAAGGTTGAGTTCCTTTTCTAAAAACTGTTGAGGTTTAAGGTTCAAAAAACATTCTAGACTCAAACGCCATTCCAAATCATTATAGAAACTTTGAACAGTTTATTACCACCCTTGGAAAAAAAACACTACCCAATCTAGAGCCCGTGGATCCCCACGGGCAACATGCCAGTTAAAAATCAATACAAACAACCTTCGCGCTGCTCCTGACGTTTTGCATCCATCTTCAAATGCTTATCCGGGATTATTAAAAAGAATTTACTGATTTATTTTTTATATGCCTCATCAATTCCACTGAGTGTCTTATTGTAGCAATCAAGGGTGCAATTTAGAACTAGAAATTAGGGGGGATAAAGTGTGAGGCCCGCAGGGCCGAAGCCCATAGGCCGGGGGTCTGGGGGCCGCTTTAGGCCCCCAGAAGCCAATGGTTTCTAGATAAGCTCAGATGCATTCTGAGCATCCAGAACAGTAATTTTAATGTTTTGAGAAGACCATAAAGTGGTCACCATTTGACTTATGCAATTTGAAACTGTGGATATAAGTACTTTATTCTGAGAATAGCCAGCATTGATTTTATTAACATCCTGGTGTAAATAAGGTTATCACCACATGTGTAGAACTCAAAAAGAATGATAGGTTGAGTTTTCATTAAAAAAAACAACTGCAATGTGGTAAAATGTATTTATAAATATGAAAGAACAGGCTCTTAATAATTATTAACTATCGCATACTGTATTTTTTTTCGCAAGAGTTGTTTTTGCATAAGTTTGAAAAAACAACAGATCATATGTTTACGATAAATTACTTATCATGAATTTAATTTTCGAAGTGGCACTAATGACAACACTCATACTGAACATAATTTCGCTTGCATAGACTGATTTTGGAGATCAAGCAATAATTGCAGATGGGCTTTCTGAGGTCCCAGATAGCTTTTCTGATTTCCTTTTCTAACTTTCAGAATTTAGTAAATTAGCATATGGTCCATTGATACTTATGTGTAGACACTAGTCCCTAGAGGCAACTATTTTTGGTTTCATATCTGGGCAAATGCAGTCCCAGAAAATTCTGAATGTGACAAACAAGAAACAGGTGTAAACAAGTCAATGCTGCTAAAAATACAAACTTGCAGAAACAAAGATACTATTCTGACATGGTTTTCCACATAGCATGTTTCAAGTACACACATATATGTCAGAAGGTGGGGGAGGGCATACCATATTCTGCTCCCCCTGGTTGAAAAGGTGTGGGGGGGGGGACATGTCCCCCCTATCCCCCACCAAATTGCGCCCATGGTAGCAATAAAACCTGGACACTGTAATACTAACTGAACAGGACTTTCACTGCTACAGATACATGAACATTTTCTTGTACTTCATCTCCACCAGTCATTAAGAAAAACAAACAGTGTGGTACCGCAGGGTAAAATCCATGTGGCGTATGATCTCCCTGCATCAATAAAACAGTCAGATTATGTTGAGACTTTCAAGTCCAGACTAAAGACGTACTTATTTTCCCTTTTGTATGGCTGACATACTGGTATAGTATGTTACTATACTTTTTACTCTTTTAAATCATTTTATTAGTAAACGTAGCAGGCCGTGGCCTCAACTTTATCTAAAGTCTGGGTCTTTCAGCGAAGCTTAAGGCTAGTGGCCGGTGATCACCTATTCGATCATCTAGTTTTCTTGTTCCTTAATGCTGACAAATAATACCTTATTTGTTGTCTTTCTGATGCCTGATTCAGTTTTTTTTCCTCTCTGTTTAAGGTGCAGCTCCATCCAGAGATGGGTGTGGTGTCAGTTTCTGCAACCATCCTGTCCTGTGCACTGGCAAAATTTCCTGTATATTGGTTTGTCAATTATGTTGGTAGCATGGCCCAAGCAGAGGGTCGCCCCTTTGAGTCTGATGTGCTTGAGGTTTCTTCCTCAAATCATCAAAGGGAGTTTTTTTCTTACCACTGTTGCCTGTGTTCTTGCTCTGGGGGTTGTAAGGTTAGACCTTACTTATGTGAAGCACCTTGAGGCAATTTTATGGTTGTAATGCTATCACCACAGCTCTCCACACCACGCAGAGCCATCTGGAGCACCAGGGGAGCTATGTGAGAATACTCTTCCTGGACTTCAGCTCAGCCTTCAACCACATCATCCCGGAGACCATGGTCCAAAAGCTGACACATCTGGGCATCTCAACCCCCATCTGCCAGTGGATCAAGGACTTCCTCATGAACCGCCCACAGTCCAAGAAACTTGCCCCCACCTTTCCTCCACCATCACACTCAGCACCGGTTCCCCTCAAGGCTGTGTACTGAGCCCCCTCCTGTTCACCCTTTACACTCACGACTGCTCTCAGACCCATCTCTCAAACACCATCATAAAGTTTGTGGATGATACCACCATGGTTGGGCTCATCTCAGGAGGGGATGAGTCTGATTACAGAGAAGAGGTCAACCAACTGACAGCATGGTGTTTAGCTAACAACCTGCCGCTGAACACCACAAAAACAAAAGAAATAATCCTGGACTTCAGGAAGGGCAGGGCTGACCCAGCCCTGCTCTACATCCAAGGGGACTGTGTGGAAAAGGTCAGCTCCATCAGGTTCCTGGGAGTGCAGCTCTCTGACAGCCTCTCCTGGACTGCCAACACCACAGTGGTGGTGAAGAAAGCCCAGCAGCGAGTCCACTTGCTGAGGGTGCTCAGGAGAAACAATCTGGAGGAGAAGCTGCTGGTGTTGTTCTACAGAGCCACCATCGAGAGCATCCTGACATACTGCATCACAGCGTGGAAGGGTGGTGCTCAGCAGCAGACAGGAGAGCGCTGCAAAGGGTGATCAAAACGGCCCAGGGGATCACTGGCTGCTCTCTGCCCAGCCTGGAGGACATTGCCAGCTCTCGCTACCTCAGCAGAGCTGCCAGCATCAGCAAAGACACATCCCACCCCAGCAACCACCTGTTTCACCTACTACCCTCTGGCCGACAGTATAGGTCAATCAAAACTAGGACAAACAGACTCAGGGACAGCTTTCTCCCCAGAGCGATCACTGCTCTGAACAATAACAAATCACTCTAATCCGCACCTTCAAGTTTCTTGTGCAATATCTGTAAACCATGTGCAATATTTCCCGTGCAATATTATCCCACAGTCATACATAATTTCTCACTTTACATTTTATATTTTGTCCACATTTTATCTTTAGTAGTACATGTATTTAGATAATTTTTTTTTTTTTTATTTAAAAACCAATAAACAAAACAATACATAACAAGCAGTCAAGCACGGGCTCTAGTGTCTACACCACCGCTTCCCCGGGCCAGCGCAATTTCTGTTCAGGGGCTGACTGTCATCACACATGGGAAGTTTCAAGTCAATCAGACAAAGCATGAAGGAGTTATTACAACTTGATGTTCCATGGCAAAGGGTCAAAATGGTGGCACCATAGCGACCATACCCTTTGACACAGAAAAAAAAGCTTTTGATAAATTTTGATCAGTATAGTCTCTGGATGATCTGAAAGAAATTTTAAGTGCATTGGACAAAATCCCTAGGAGGAGCTCGTTCAAATACAATGTGTGGAAATCACGCCAAATTTACACCGAAATTAAATCAAATCAATTTTATTTATATGGTTCCATGGTTAATCCAATTGTAGTCCAATAGATCCAGAATCCAATATAATTTGAGGAATTCACAGTCTGGTGAAGTAGGGACTTGAAGGTCAAAGGAAGAGAACAGAGATAAGGGAGAGTGGAAGAAATGTGACCGCCCTCGTCGGAGTCCCAAGCAGAAAATGTTTAGGCATTTATAGCTCCCGTCTGCTGACCCTGCCTGATGTGGCTACATTATACAGCCTGATGGCCCAAGGGACAAAAGAGTTCTTCAGTCTGTCAGTGGAGCATTTGAGGGAGAGGAATCTGGAACTGAAGGCGCTCCCCTGCTTGGATATCACAGAGTTCAGGGGGTGGCTCTGATTGGACAGGACTGCCCTGATCTTGGAGAGTGTTCTCTTGGAGAAGGCTGGGATGTATTGTATTAAAAGCACTGGAGAAGTCAAAGAAAAGCATCCTTACAATGCATCTCCCCCACATCCAGGTATGTCAGGGCGGGGTGCAGGAGGAATCAAATCAAATCAATTTTATTTATATAGCGCCAAATCACAACAAACAGCTGCCCCAAGGCGCTTTATATTGTAAGGCAAAGCCATACAATAACTACGGAAAAACCTCAACGGTCAAAACGACCGCCTGTGAGCAAGCACTTGGCGACAGTGGGAAGGAAAAACTCCCTTTTAACAGGAAGAAGCCTCCAGCAGAACCAGGCTCAGGGAGGGGCAGTCTTCTGCTGGGACTGGTTGGGGCTGAGGGGAGAGAACCAGAAAAAATACATGCTGTGGAGGGGAGCAGAGATCAATCACTAATGATTAAATGCAGAGTGGTGCATACAGAGCAAAAAGAGGTGAATAAAAAGAAACACTCAGTGCATCATGGGAACCCGCCAGCAGTCTAAGTCTATAGCAGTATAACTAAGGGATGGTTCAGGGTCACCCGATCCAGCCCTAACTATAAGCTTTTTCAAAAAGGAAAGTTTTAAGCTTAATCTTAAAAGTAGAGAGGGTGTCTGTCTCCCTAATCCGAATTGGGAGCTGGTTCCACAGGAGAGGAGCCTGAAAGCTGAAGGCTCTGCCTCCCATTCTACTCTTACAAACCCTAGGAACTACAAGTAAGCCTGCAGTCTGAGAGTGAAGCACTCTATTGGGGTGATATGGTACTATGAGGTCCCTAAGATAAGATGGGACCTGATTATTCAAAACCTTATAAGTAAGAAGAAGAATTTTAAATTCTATTCTAGAATTAACAGGAAGCCAATGAAGAGAGGCCAATATGGGTGAGATATGCTCTCTCCTTCTAGTCCCTGTCAGCACTCTAGCTGCAGCATTTTGAATTAACTGAAGGCTTTTCAGGGAACTTTTAGGACAACCTGATAATAATAAATTACAATAGTCCAGCCTAGAGGAAATAAATGCATGAATTAGTTTTTCAGCATCACTCTGAGACAAGACCTTTCTAATTTTAGAGATATTGCGCAAATGCAAAAAAGCAGTCCTACATATTTGTTTAATATGGGCATTGAATGACATATCCTGATCAAAAATGACTCCAAGATTTCTCACAGTATTACTAGAGGTCAGGGTAATGCCATCCAGAGTAAGGATCTGGTTAGACACCATGTTTCTAAGATTTGTGGGGCCAAGTACAATAACTTCAGTTTTATCTGAGTTTAAAAGCAGGAAATTAGAGGTCATCCATGTCTTTATGTCTGTAAGACAATCCTGCAGTTTAGCTAATTGGTGTGTCCCCTCTGGCTTCATGGATGGATAAAGCTGAGTTTCATCTGCGTAACAATGAAAATTTAAGCAATGCTGTCTAATAATACTGCCTAAGGGAAGCATGTATAAAGTGAATAAAATTGGTCCTAGCACAGAACCTTGTGGAACTCCATAATTAACCTTAGTCTGTGAAGAAGATTCCCCATTTACATGAACAAATTGTAATCTATTAGACAAATATGATTCAAACCACTGCAGTGCAGTGCCTTTAATACCTATGGCATGCTCTAATCTCTGTAATAAAATTTTATGGTCAACAGTATCAGAAATTAAAAATCGCCGACTTCCTGTTTGGAGTAGACCAATGGTGCAAGACGTTTTTGTAAATCACATTGTATGATTTTTAAATAATTAATTTGCATTTTATTGCACAAAATAAGTATTTGAACACCGACCAACCAGCAAGAATTCTGGCTCACACAGACCTGCTAATTTTTCTTTAAGAAGCCCTCTTATTCTGCACTCTTTACCTGTATTAATTGCACCTGTTTGAACTTGTTACCTGTACAAAAGACACCTGTTCACACACTCAATCAATCACACTCCAACCTGTCCACCACAGCCAAGACCAAAGAGCTGTCTAAGGACACCAGGGACAAAACTGTAGACCTGCACAAGGCTGGGATGGACTACAGGACAACAGGCAAGCAGCTTGGTAGAAGACAACAACTGTTATGATTATTTATTAGAAAGTGGAAGAAACACAAGATTGACATGACTGTCAAGCTCCCTCGGTCTGGGATTCCATGCAAGATCTCACTTTGTGGGGTAAGGATGATTCTGAGAAAGCTCAGAACTACACAGGAGGACCTGGTCAATGACCTGAAGAGAGCTGGGACCACAGTCACAAAGATTACATTAGTAACACATGATGTTGTCATGGTTTAAAATCCTGCAGGGCAGCAAGGTCCCCCTGCTCAAGTCAGCACATGTCCAGGCTCGTTTGAAGTTCACCAGTGACCATCTGGATGATCCAGAGGAGGCATGGGAGAAGGTCATGTGGTCAGATGAGACCAGAATAGAGCTTTTTGGAATCAACTCCACTTACCATGTTTAGAGGATGAGACCAATCCCAAGAAAACCATCCCAACTGTGAAGCATGGGGGTGGAAACATCATACTCTGGGGGTGCTCTTCTGCAAAGGGGACAGGACGACTGCACCGTACTGAAGGGAGGATGGATGGGGTCATGTATTGCGAGATTTTGGCAAACAACCTCCTTCCCTCAGTAAGAGCATTGAAGATGGGTCATGGCTGGGTCTTCCAACATGACAATGACCCCAAACACACAGCCAGGGCAACTAAGGAGGGGCTCCGTAAGAAGCATTTCAAGGTCCTGGAGTGGCCTGGCCAGTCTCCAGACCTGAACTCAATAGAAAATCTTTGGAGGCAGCTGAAACTCCAAACCTGAAAGATCTAGAGAAGATCTGTATGGAGGAGTGGACCAAAATCACTGCTGCAGTGTGTGAAAACTTGGTCAAGAACTACAGGAAACGTCTGACCTCTGTAATGGCAGACAAATGTTTCTGTGCCAAATATTAAGGTCTGTTTTTCTATGGGGTCAAATACTTATTTCATGCAATAATATGCAAGTTAATTATTTATGTGTTTTGTTTTGTTATTTTAAGATTTTGTATCTCACAGTTGAAGTGTACCTACGATAACAGTCACTGACCTATTCATTCTTTGTAGGTGGAAAAACCTGTAAAATTGACAGTGGATCAAATACTTACTTGCCTCACTCTACATGTCGGTGCATACGGAACCACATGCGGAAAAACAGATTTCACAATAATGATTTGAGTTTAATTACTTTTTTACAGTGGTATGTAGATTTATTACATTTTTTTTATATTTAAGAGATTAAAATCATTGATCAGAAAAAAAGGAGCTGCATGTCGATAGTGAAGCTGTAAATCTGTGTTGTGTGTTCATACTCACATGTGGAAAAGTGATTTTACGCAGCGATGATTCAAGTGTGTTCTTCTCCACCTTGTCCAGCAGAGGGCGCACAACCAGCTGGGTGTCCATACCTGACAGGATGACATCATGACATCATCAGGCTCAATAAGAAGTCACTACGACAACTGCTGGTGTGAGACGTAAAATAACCACGACTGGCTTTTCTGCGTGTTCCTCTTTGCCGATATACCACATCTCATCTGACGGTGGCAGCAAAAAGCACATCTGCCAAACGGCATTAATTACAAAGAACTTGGCCTGAAACGATCAGTTGAGTAACTCGACTACAAAAAATGTTTGTGGTAAATTCTGTGCCCCAAAGCTTCATTTAACATTGCAGTACATATGCCAGGCGTGTGTGTGGCGCTGTAACGTCCCCAGAAAATCAAACAGAAGAAGACTAGAGCACGCCCATATACCGTGTAACTGCTAATCGATTAGCGTGAAAGGCTACCACTTTCCAACGTGACAGAGTAAAAAATAGCCTTTTAAGAGAAAGAGAAGATCATCTGAAATAGACTGACTGCGCATTTAAAGTGAAGCAGTGTGTTTGTCTATTTTTAAAAAACACACGGTCCGCTCAACGGGGGGAGTGACTATTCGCCCGGCGGCTGGCTGCTGTCTCTCTGCCCGCTGTGAGGGGAGCCACTCACACAGTTACAGCTCCATCCCCGGCCACACTGACAAACAGTCTCTGGAAGAAGGCCACGCTTTCTTCTGTGTTTTTTGCTGAGACTCGCACTGGGTGTTTCACTTTTTAATTTTTGTGTTTTTGGGCAACACACAACGCTTCACAAACACTGTAACTTAAATGTAAGAATTAAAAAAACTACCTGCAAGACTTGCATGTTCAACATCCAGCTGAAATGCATCTGCTGAATTGCAGAAAAGAGGGATTTAAAAAACAAACAGGGACCCAGTCCACCAACCTTAAAAAAACAAACAAAAAACTTAAAATGCTTAAATTTTACAAGTTGGGGAAAACAAAAAAACAGCTACGCCATTTCAGCAAAATGTCAAGACTTTGGTGCAGCGACATTGTGCCATTGCTTAGAGAGAGCCCTGGATGATGATGTTTAAAAACGCAAAAGCTCTTTTTATCCAATTACTTGATTAATCACCAGAATAAGCAATAATCAATAGCTGCAGCCCTACAAAGAACAAGACGGTGGTGATCTTCCTTTTGTTCATAATGTGTCAAACAGTTCAAAACGCTGCATCAGGAAAAAAAAAACAATACAGAAATGAAATCATTGAGGCCCCAGAGTGAGCGGTACAGCACATCTAGTGACATTTAAATGTGGTACTCAAAACATCCAGAGCAACAGATGAAAATATCAAATAGGGCTGACACGATTAATCGAGTAATTTGAATAATTCGATTACAAAAAATGTTCTAGGCAAATTCTTTGCCTCGAAGCTTCGTTTAAAGCTGTACTACATATGCCAGGCCTGTAGGTGGCACTGTAACGCTCCCACAAAAAAACGAAAAGAAGACCATAGAGCATGCCCATAACTAATGTAAGCGCTAATCAATGCAGCAGGTGATGCTACACGTTTACAAAGCCACATGCTGAGTAAAATAAAGCCTTTTAAGAGAAAGGGGCTGTGCTGATCGTCAGGAAACGGACTTATGCATTTAAAGTGAAGCAGTGTGTTTATATATATATATATATATATATTTTATTTTATTTTTTAAACGTGGTCTGCTCCACTGGTTACTCTCCACCTCCGCAGATGAAGCGAAAGGAAGCGCACTTTAATCATGTTTAACTATTCAAAAAAATGCTTATATTCAGATGTGATAAGAGTTTTTATCAACAAGCTGTAGAGTTAATTCATCAGTGCAGCTGTTGTGGAAATGTTGCACTCCACAGCCATTTTTTCAAAGGCTTTGTTATTTGCCAAATATCCACAGTAAACAAGGAATTTGACTTCGGTTTGAGCTGCTCTGTATGGCATGTAGAAATATACACTAAACACTGAATAAATCACAGCAATAAAAAGTGCAAATGAAATGTGCATTAAAAAAAACACAAAACAAAACAAAACAAAACAATGTCCTGTTCGCAGACTAAAGATTTCACAGAGCACCTGGGCTTATGGTTTGGCAAGGCTCCAAAACTCTTAATAATGTGAAAAAAATAAATAATTACCTGGGAAAACAGAGACAGAGGGAACATCCTAAACTTAAAAATCTGCATGATGGCACAGTGACATTGTGCCATTGCTTAGGGAGAGCCCTGTCACTACTGATATTGTTTAAAAATACAAAAGTACTTTTTTTATCCGATTACTCGATTAATCGATAAAATAATCGATTCCAAAACTATTCGATAGCTGCACCCCTAATATCAAACTAAAATAACAACTGGTGTTGCACTAATAACAATGTTATTTGAGAAAGTATAATCTGGACCATTGTCACTTTCAAACCTGCTCCTTCAAAGTTAAACTCTAGATTTAAAAAAAAAATCTGTGGCTGCTGAACTAATGCTCAGTAAGGATCCTGTCTCACTGGGCTGCAACAGCCTGCAAACAGTATTTGCGAGGAAATTCACGAGAATTTAGACAATTAAATATATCCCTGAGAAGCCCTCTGAATGTCAAAACATGCAAGAACTTTGTGAGGGGTTGGCACACACTTTTCCTTTTAGGTGATCGGAGAGGAACAGCCAGCGAGTCCAGCAGCTTCCAGCCATGTGGCTCTGCAGCCACGCTGGCTCTAACTTGCCGTGCACACAAACGACACCTGTCGGGCACCGGAGGAGTTGTACAATCCATTTGAAGGAAGGTTTATGCGCGGCTCCTCTCACGCCCACTTATGTCCGTGGGCGTCTTGCTGGCATCCATTTCAAAACAAGCAAATATTTGCACAAATCAATAAAGTTTATCAGTTTGAACATTAAATACATATTATATATATGTCTTTGTGGTGTAATTAATTGAATACAGGTTGAAGAGGATTTGAAAATCATTATATTCTGTTTTATTTACATTTCACACAACGTCCCAACTTCATTGGAATTGGGGTTGTACGAGCTTTTGACAAGAGCAGAAGTTGTGCAAATCGATGAATATTTGTAGATCGCCCTCTGTGCATTTTCTGGTATTGCTGTCGTTGTTGTCCATTCGGCTGCTCCCGTTTTGTTTGGGGTCACCACAGCGGATAGATCCACACTGGTACTTGGCACAAGTTTTACGCCGGACGCCCTTCCTGACGCAACTCCAGTGTTCCCTGGAGAAACACGCACAGCTGCTGGTGTTCCAAGTACTAATCAGATGCCGCACTGCTTAGCTTCTGAGATCTGACGGGATCAGGCTGACACAGAGCAGACCGGCTGCACTGTGCATTTTCTGGTAATAATGAGACAAATTTAACTCCATAGAAAGTTAGCTCTGATTTTGCAGAAGTTAGTGTGTACGCTAAAGTCCGTGAATTGTCTTGGAAATCAGTTCAGAGGTTCACATAACATGAGAAAGGTGTGATTTCTAGCCATAAACAAAGTGAAGTTAGCAGCTAGCGACACCAGGAAATGACATCACCATGCTAACGTCCGCAAGATCATACCATAAAATCAGGTTCAGAATGTGACTTTTAACCTGTTAAAATAGGTCAAGGTTAGCCACCTTGGAACTTGTCTATGGTCTGTGTCCCAAGAATGTTCCCTGTCAGTTTGAAGACTGTGGCAGTAACAGGACTGGAATACTGAGCACAGAGAAGACCGATGAGAAGCCTTTGTAATAACCAAAGGTCATATTTGATGGCCTCGGGTAAAAAGGGTAGAAAGAATTTAATAGTTACATTTATAAACAATGTAGGTTAGAAGCTGTAAGTTTTACAGTGCTGTCAACAGTTAAATATGAGGTCAAGAAAGACTGTCTTTTTTTATTCTTTATAAAACACGTATATATGTTCACTGAAGTCAAGAAAGACTGACTTCATTTCATGTTTTGGAAAAACTTTTTTTTTTTTTCAGGAAAAGTTCAACTTAAAATGTCAGGACACACACTGTTTATGTTACTGTTAAAAAGCCCACTTTCAATAAAGTGAGTATTGGCAAAGCGGGTTGTCATTTTGATGTTGAGGTGGCAGGGAGGCTGTCGTCGGCAGCTGTTCAAAGTAACTAACAGGTAACTAGTAATCTAACTTAAAAAAATTACTACGTTACTTTTTCAAAGAGTAATCAGCAGCTGAATTACTTTTTCAAAGTAACTGTGGCAACACTGGTTGTCGGTACCAATTCAGTGAGAGGCCAACTCAGAATTTATCGCCAATTCGTATGTTCTGTCACAAATTCATGTCTCCAGCTACAATCCCACAGCTGCAGCCCAGTGAGATGGTACGTTAAGGATTAAACGGGTATGCAGCGCAAACGTCCGCTGGCCCACACAACACAATCACAGTTCTACAATACTGCCATGACTTTAACTTGACCTAGTGGCCAACTGCATCTGTATTTAACGTGATGGGACCCGTGTGGAGCTCAGCAGGCGAGAAAACAAAACGAAGCTCTGACCATCACAAGCTGAACAGTAAGAAAATTCTTTATGTATGTTTAAGTCGGCTGTTGATTTCTCAGGATGTTGACAGTACTGCAGCGTCCATGTGGTGGCGCACTGTCATACCGGCGATTACCTTCACACCAAATTAAATTAATGTGCCAAGAAGAAGACAGCACGCCCTCTGACCCGCCCTCACCTGAAGCTAGGCACAGCTTTAGTTTGTTCTTATGTTTTCTTTAGCTTTAACTTCCTGCACTTACAGAGTGGACAGAGTTGGGGCTGAATGTGCATGACACGTACAGGACGTGGAACCAGTGGTGGGCACAGATAACCAAAAAATTAACTTCAATAACAGATAATCAGATAACTGAAAAGTTATCTTCGATAAAGATAAAACAATAAGCCACCCAAAAATTTATCGGAAGTTACAGATAACCGATAACAGATAAATTCTAATATTATCTCTGGCACATTTACAACTACTAGTAAAACAAATTTAATAGCTTCTAATAATATTAAAAATAACAACAGACCCAAACAATAAGACCATATTTTTTTCTTTCAACAGTCTGCCCCTGCTGGAAGCTCTACAGCGCTCCGAGCACAGACAGAGGCACCCTGAGACCCAAACAATGAGACCAAACTTTTTTCTTTCAACATTCGGCTCCTGCTGGAAGCTCTTGTTTATTACAACCCTCTCAGCACAGAGGCACTCTGAGAGCAGCCGTAAAGCCAGCCCTGTATCAATTATAAAGGTCCGGTCATGCGGAGGTCTTGAAAAATAAAGCAGTGCTGACTTATGGTTTTGATTTATAAATAACATTAATACAGATAGAATAACTCCATTAATGTCAATTCTGTCATTTGTACAAAGTTAAAATATAACATATATCTTTTAATGTTGAATAATGCACTAATTCTGGGGTTTTGTAACAAAGAGACAGATCGCAAAGGATTCTGGGTAAAGGTGCCTGCTAAACACTGATTGGTTCAGTCATTCATTATGTAAACCAACACGTTAATGTGACGTCTGTTGTGTGTTGGTGTTTAAATGTGCCTTTGTAAAATATTCCATTTTTTTTAATTTGTAAAAACAGGCATTTTTACGGAGCTCTGGAAGTGTCATCGCAAATTTTTTTGCATTTTTTTTTTGCATTCTTTTTTTTTATTATTTTTTTTGCATTCTCTCTTTACATTCATTTGATGTTGTAAAACATACTTTACACTGTGCGAGATGATTTTTCATGCAGGAATTTTTTGGACCAAGTTTCAGGTTAATCGTGCATCCTGCATCGTGTAGTGTTCATGGAGTATCAAGCTGCGGTCAACATCTGACGACCACCTCCTGATCGCCGATCCTATAGTCGAATGAGAATCAAACCTGTTTGATATATTATTGTGGTCGGCCGTCGTGAGGTTATCCTGCTGCTGAAAGCTACAAGCAGCATCCAACCGTTCGCACTGTGCCTGTGCAAACACTGCAGAGCTGTCTTGTAATAATGTTATTATTATTATTATTATTATGCAGTTGTTTTGTTTTTAAACTTCATTTGTAAAAAAAAAGCCATTTGCAAAGCAAAAATTTGATTTGACAATCATCTTTCTTTCTCTTTCTTTAATATTTATTTCATTCATTTAAAAGAAAAAAAACAGAAAAAACAGAAATAAAGCATCACAATCACCAGAATGAAAAGGAGCAGAGAGAAGAACAAGTCTTATATCTGACATAACCGTCAAAATAAATAGAACACTGCCATCTACTGGTCCCCAGACACTGCCATGAACACTACTGGCCAGTAGATGCTAGATGGCAGTGGAGGCTTTCAAAACAAATTCTAGATAATCCCTGTTTGTTCACATTTAAAATGCGTGGAATTTAACAAACGCAATTAAAAAAATCAACGTCTATAAACGTAGAGAATATATTCAAGAGAGTTTTAGGCACTAGAGTTTAATGCTGCTGTCCTTGGAGCCTGAACAGAGTGTCTGAAATGCATTTGTCCTGTCGTGACGTACTGAGATTACATCATCCTACCCATAATGCACTGCGGGGCAGAGCATGTGCTCACAAAACCTTAAAAATTAACACATTACTTTAAAACTAAAACATATATCTGTTTTTTTACTTTATACAACTTCAGACATGACAGTAATTTTAAATAACTTGTCCAAAATTAGTTTGGTTAAAATTTGAACCATAAGTTAAAAATGTATGCCTCTGGATGACTTAGGTCATATTGCCAGCATATCAGTAGTGTTAAAGGAAATGTTTTTTTTTTTCTTTTTGGGGTTGTTTTTCCTTTGTCTGCAGAGGATTGAGATGATTTTTATACAAGCAGTTCTCTTCTGTTTGCAAAGGTTATAAAAAATGAGGTGGGCTTCATAGATAATTGGCAAAGCTTCTGGGGAAAACCTGGTCTTGTTAGGAGAGATGGCATCCATCCCACTTTGAATGGAGCAGCTCTCATTTCTAGAAATCTGGCCAATTTTCTTAAATCCTCCAAACCGTGACTATCCAGGGTTGGGACCAGGAAGCAGAGTTGTAGTCTTACACACCTCTCTGCAGCTTCTCTCCCCCTGCCATCCCCTCATTACCCCATCCCCGTAGAGACGGTGCCTGCTCCCAGACTACCAATAAAATCTATTTAAGCATAAAAATTCAAAAAGAAAAAATAATATAGCACCTTCAACTGCACCACAGACTAAAACAGTTAAATGTGGTCTATTAAACATTAGGTCTCTCTCTTCTAAGTCCCTGTTAGTAAATGATATAATAATTGATCAACATATTGATTTATTCTGCCTTACAGAAACCTGGTTACAGCAGGATGACTATGTTAGTTTAAATGAGTCAACACCCCCGAGTCACACTAACTGCCAGAACGCTCGTAGCACGGGCCGAGGCGGAGGATTAGCAGCAATCTTCAATTCCAGCTTATTAATTAATCAAAAACCCAAACAGAGCTTTAATTCATTTGAAAGCTTGACTCTTAGTCTTGTCCATCCAAATTGGAAGTCCCAAAATCCAGTTTTATTTGTTATTATCTATCGTCCACCTGGTCGTTACTGTGAGTTTCTCTGTGAATTTTCAGAACTTTTGTCTGACTTAGTGCTTAGCTCAGATAAGATAATTATAGTGGGCGATTTTAACATCCACACAGATGCTGAGAATGACAGCCTCAACACTGCATTTAATCTATTATTAGACTGAATTGGCTTTGCTCAAATTGTAAATGAGTCCACCCACCACTTTAGTCATATCTTAGATCTTGTTCTGACTTATGGTATGGAAATTGAAGACTTAACAGTATTCCCTGAAAACTCCCTTCTGTCTGATCATTTCTTAATAACATTTACATTTACTCTGATGGACTACCCAGCAGTGGGGAATAAGTTTCATTACACTAGAAGTCTTTCAGAAAGCGCTGTAACTAGGTTTAAGGATATGATTCCTTCTTTATGTTCTCTAATGCCATATACCAACACAGTGCAGAGTAGCTACCTAAACTCTGTAAGGGAGATAGAGTATCTCGTCAATAGTTTTACATCCTCATTGAAGACAACTTTGGATGCTGTAGCTCCTCTGAAAAAGAGAGCTTTAAATCAGAAGTGCCTGACTCCGTGGTATAACTCACAAACTCGCAGCTTAAAGCAGATAACCCATAAGTTTGAGAGGAAATGGCGTCTCACTAATTTAGAAGATCTTCACTTAGCCTTAGACCCCATTCCTACCAGGCTGCTCAAGGAAGCCCTACCATTATTTAATGCTTGGATCTTAAATATGATCAGTCTATCTTTATTAGTTGGCTATGTACCACAGGCTTTTAAGGTGGCAGTAATTAAACCATTACTTAAAAAGCCATCACTTGACCCAGCTATCTTAGCTAATTACAGGCCAATCTCCAACCTTCCTTTTCTCTCAAAAATTCTTGAAAGGGTAGTTGTAAAACAGCTAACTGATCATCTGCAGAGGAATGGTCTATTTGAAGAGTTTCAGTCAGGTTTTAGAATTCATTATAGTACAGAAACAGCATTAGTGAAGGTTACAAATGATCTTCTTATGGCCTCAGACAGTGGACTCATCTCTGTGCTAGTTCTGTTAGACCTCAGTGCTGCTTTTGATACTGTTGACCATAAAATTTTATTACAGAGATTAGAGCATGCCATAGGTATTAAAGGCACTGCACTGCAGTGGTTTGAATCATATTTATCTAATAGATTACAATTTGTTCATGTAAATGGGGAATCTTCTTCACAGACTAAGGTTAATTATGGAGTTCCACAAGGTTCTGTGCTAGGACCAATTTTATTCACTTTATACATGCTTCCTTTAGGCAGTATTATTAGACGGCATTGCTTAAATTTTCATTGTTACGCAGATGATACCCAGCTTTATCTATCCATGAAGCCAGAGGACACACACCAATTAGCTAAACTGCAGGATTGTCTTACAGACATAAGGACATGGATGACCTCTAATTTCCTGCTTTTAAACTCAGATAAAACTGAAGTTATTGTACTTGGCCCCACAAATCTTAGAAACATGGTGTCTAACCAGATCCTTACTCTGGATGGCATTACCCTGACCTCTAGTAATACTGTGAGAAATCTTGGAGTCATTTTTGATCAGGATATGTCATTCAAAGCGCATATTAAACAAATATGTAAGACTGCTTTTTTGCATTTACGCAATATCTCTAAAATGAGAAAGGTCCTGTCTCAGAGTGATGCTGAAAAACTAATTCATGCATTTATTTCCTCTAGGCTGGACTATTGTAATTCATTATTATCAGGTTGTCCTAAAAGTTCCCTGAAAAGCCTTCAGTTAATTCAAAATGCTGCAGCTAGAGTACTGATGGGGACTAGAAGGAGAGAGCATATCTCACCCATATTGGCCTCTCTTCATTGGCTTCCTGTTAATTCTAGAATAGAATTTAAAATTCTTCTTCTTACTTATAAGGTTTTGAATAATCAGGTCCCTTCTTATCTTAGGGACCTCATAGTACCATATCACCCCAATAGAGCGCTTCGCTCTCAGACTGCAGGCTTACTTGTAGTTCCTAGGGTTTGTAAGAGTAGAATGGGAGGCAGAGCCTTCAGCTTTCAGGCTCCTCTCCTGTGGAACCAGCTCCCAATTCAGATCAGGGAGACAGACACCCTCTCTACTTTTAAGATTAGGCTTAAAACTTTCCTTTTTGCTAAAGCTTATAGTTAGGGCTGGATCAGGTGACCCTGAACCATCCCTTAGTTATGCTGCTATAGACTTAGACTGCTGGGGGGTTCCCATAATGCACTGAGTGTTTCTTTCTCTTTTTGCTCTGTATGCACCAGTCTGCATTTAATCATTAGTGATTGATCTCTGCTCCCCTCCACAGCATGTCTTTTTCCTGGTTCTCTCCCTCAGCCCCAACCAGTCCCAGCAGAAGACTGCCCCTCCCTGAGCCTGGTTCTGCTGGAGGTTTCTTCCTGTTAAAAGGGAGTTTTTCCTTCCCACTGTCGCCAAGTGCTTGCTCACAGGGGGTCGTTTTGACCATTGGGGTTTTTACGTAATTATTGTATGGCCTTGCCTTACAATATAAAGCGCCTTGGGGCAACTGTTTGTTGTGATTTGGCGCTATATAAATAAAATTGATTGAAATTGATTGATAACTGTGCGTCTGGTACAAAACTTTTAACAGGTGGGTGCTGAACTAATTTTAAAAATGCTTGTCACTGTTCAGCTTTGTTTATTTTGTTTATCGGTTTAAAAGTTATCGGACAAAAATTCATCGGAAGATAATTAGTCCGATGATGGTCTTTAAAGTTATCTTAAAAGATAATCCGATAATGAAAACATTATCTTCGATAATTATCTGTTATCGGATTATCGGAACTGTGCCCACCACTGCGTGGAACATTAAACACTAACCTCCAGAAACCACAGCAGTGTCAGTGTGAGCCAGAGCACGGACATCATGCGTGTGGTTTTTAAAGGTCCTGGTTCTGATCCAGTTCTTGTCTTGCTGGTCCACAGTGGAGGAGAGGAGCTGGAACTGGACCACGGTGCCCTCTGATGTTCCAGCTATTAGACTGCTCTCATCCTGTTAACAAGATTCACACAAAGATCAACAACATCAGTTGCTGGTGGAAATGAGGTGGGCATGTAGTACATGTCTCACTCAACAGAGGGCGCTTTGTATCGTCAACCTAACCTGAGTATTATCTGATGTCACCTCTGTTTCAAACAGCCACAAGAAAAAACATTAATGGTGGATCCAAAAAAATCCGCAGAGATCAAACTGGCCACTGATGATTATTTAAAGGAGTGGCAGCCAGAGTGCAAAAATTAAAGAAGGGGGCAATAAGGGTAAGGTTGAAACTGAATGGGTGATGATGAATGTCATCAGGGGATAAGCCCAAGTGGTGTGATGTTAAATTTGGATGAAAGAGTGGTGATTAGAACGGACCTCAACGGGCATGGTGGTGAAGGGAACAGAGGTGATGAGGAAGTAATAGGGAGATATGGTGTCAAGGACAGGAATGACGAAGGATAGATGGTGGTGGATTCTGCAAGACAATGGAAATGTCTGTCTTAATACTTATTTTAGGAAGAAAGAGGAGCACAGGGTGACAGAGCGGAAGAAGGTGTACGCAGGTGGCCTACATACTGTAGAAAAGACGAAACAAAGAGGAAAATCAGAGACTGTACCCATCTCAAAAAAATAGTATATCATGAAAAAGTAATAAATAAATAAGTTGATTATCCTGGAAAGAGAAGAACTTACATATTCTAGAGTCATTACATATAAACAAAATATAACAATGCTAAAATACCCTCGGCTGTATGAGCACAAAAACAAAAAATTAAAACAAAATATGTTGTGAGGATTCTGAGTGTTTTGACAATTAAACGTTGCCTCACACAGTCAAATATTTCAAGTCATATGTCCAGTGTTTCTAATTTCTCTTTTGTCCATACATTTGTTTTCTTTTTTAAGGATGCACAAGGAGAGAAGAACAATATAAGGCGATAAAGCAACGTAGACTGTGATAATACTGCAGAAGTGGTGAGTGAGATGGCTTGGAAGGTGGTGGATGTGACTCATGGACAGAGACAGGGAAGACAAGGAGATGTGGTGCTGGAATGAAGACATACAGGAAAATATGAGAAGACGGAGACTGGCAAAAAACAACAGTGATAGTCAAACAAGGCAGACAAACAAGGAAGAGTTAGAGGACAGCAGGGGATAGGGAAGAGTGGGACGAGCTGCTTCGCATGCTGCCACCGGGACCCTGACCCAGAAAAGCGAAAGAAAATGAATGAATAAACATTTTAATAATCCCAAACTTACCGGAGAAACAGCCAGGACCAGAACATCCCAGTTTGTTATCACGTGAGTCTGGATGAGTGTTCCCATGAGTCCGTCCCAGAACTGGACCTTCCCCGCTGAATCTGCGCTGACCACGGTGTGGTCAGACAGAAAGAGGACGCTCCACACAACCACGTCTCTGCTCTTGGACGCCCTCGAACCTCTGTCCACCAGCAGTCGGTGCGTGGCGTGACCTGAAAGAAAGCGGAATATAAAGCACTGCCACTGGGTACACACTTCCTCTCCTGTTGGACTTCACGGTGTGTAACCACGGCAACAATCGACTGCTCCTATCACGTCCGTGTGCTTTAGAAGTGACGTTAACTGTGGTCGTGTAAACCAAGTGGGTGAGGGTTCTGAGCCAAACTGACACAGGACAACATCCACCAGCAGAGTTCCTACAACCCCTCTGATGTGCATGAGGTGACAAAGCGTTGTTCCATTCAGCAGTAACGCTCTGCGACGGCATGCAGCGGCTTCGTCACGGCACAGCAGAGAAACAAGCTGCAACCAGTACAGAACACGACACCTCAAAAACACCAGCATGACACACGGATCAGCACCTATGACATACAAACCCAAATCACAAAGAGGGGACAGGATGGAAATCCCCCCCCAAATAAAGTGTCTATTACATGAACTTTGACCTCTATTTGATTGCAGACTGTACAAACCCAAAATATTTCATGTGGTCAGCTTCATTAATATTCATCCAATCCTGCATTATTCATTCCAAATAAAGGCGGGATGCTAAAACTTTTACCGCACTGTAATGCTGCTATTCCTTCTCACATTTAAAAGACATTTTGTCCATTGACGACACCGAGAGATGAAGTGTTTCAGGTGTCATTTTGTTCAGTTCTTTCCACAAACACATCTCAAAATGTACGGAGTCGTCATCATTGTTTCATACGTCTCCAAACATTCTCTGTTGGGGACAGGTCAGTACCGCAGTTTGAGACACGTCGGCACCGCAGGCAGGGACAGGTCAGCACCGCAGTTTGAGACACGTCGGCACCGCAGGCAGGGACAGGTCAGCACCGCAGTTTGAGACACGTCGGCACCGCAGGCAGGGACAGGTCAGCACCGCAGTTTGAGACACGTCGGCACCGCAGGCAGGGACAGGTCAGCACCGCAGTTTGGGACAGGTCAGCACCGCAGTTTGGGACAGGTCAGCACCGCAGTTTGAGACAGGTCAGTACCGCAGTTTGAGACAGGTCAGTACCGCAGTTTGAGACAGGTCAGTACCGCAGGCAGGGACAGGTCAGTACCGCAGTTTGAGACACGTCAGCACCGCAGGCAGGGACAGGTCAGTACCGCAGTTTGAGACAGGTCAGCACCGCAGGCAGGGACAGGTCAGTACCGCAGTTTGAGACAGGTCAGTACCGCAGTTTGAGACAGGTCAGGACCGCAGGCGGGAGAGGTCAGTATCCACCCCCTTTTCCTTCAGCAGCCACGCTTTTGTAATGTGCACAAAAAGTGGCTTTGCAATGTCTTGATCAACCGGATGTTGCTGAACTGGTCTTGATGGCATCATGTGTCGTTCCACAATCTCAGCGTACTTTTCTGCATGAATCCATCACAGAAGCAGAAATTACTTCATGCAAGAGGACGGACACGACTCCATACCATGACAGACGCTGGATTTTGGACATATTGCTGACGGTTCTTTTCGTCCTTGGTCCGGTGAATGCCGCATCCATGTCTTCCAAAAAAGATCTGGAATATTGATTCATGTGACCAAGACACAAACGTTCCCTGTGTTCATACCTTGGTGTACCAGGTGAAGTGGATGTGCACCGCCGAGTGCAGCACGTCATTTGTTTCCTCTTACCCGAATCAGCATCGAAGACTCTGATCATGTCAATCATCCCAGCAGCGATGAGCGTGCCAGACGGATGCCAGGACAGACACATGACACGACCTGAAAGAGCAAAGTGGGACGGAAACAGAAAGACCTTCACTCATGATGTGTTCGAGCAGGTCAGAGCTGTGAGCCAATCAATACTGGTTACATCAATTAATTAATCAATTCAAAATTAAAAGGGAAGACATGCAAGACTTTTTGTTTTTAATCATCTGCTGGTCCTGAGGCCAGAAGGGGGAGACAGAACTGCACTCCAAGCTGGAGGACTCTGTTTTTTTTGTTTGTTTTTTTTGTGGGGGGGAAGGCTCAGCTACAAAGCAAAAACCATGACTCAAACACACTCCGTTTGATTTGTTCATTACCTTTCTGCCTGTCGAGGTTTCTTTGAAACTGAATCCTGTCCGCCAGTATTTCAAACATCTTCACTGACCCGTCCTCACAGCCAACCTGGAAAACAGGAAAGAAAAAAAAACAAAAAAAAAAACATCAGGCCTGTTTATCAAGTATCAACTTCCATCTCTCACTTTGAAGCCTCAGCGTGGAGAATGGCAGCGCCTCAGCGCGGAGGACCGCAGCACCTCAGCGCAGAGGACCACAGCGGCACCTCAGCGCAGAGGACCACCGCGGCACCTCAGCGCAGAGGACCACGGCGGCACCTCAGCGCAGAGGACCACGGCGGCACCTCAGCGCAGAGGACCACGGCGGCACCTCAGCGCAGAGGACCACGGCGGCACCTCAGCGCAGAGGACCACGGCGGCACCTCAGCGCAGAGGACCAGCGCGGCACCTCAGCGCAGAGGACCAGCGCGGCACCTCAGCGCAGAGGACCAGCGCGGCACCTCAGCGCAGGGGACCACTGCGGCACCTCAGCGCAGAGGTCCACCGCGGCACCTCAGCGCAGGGGACCACCGCGGCACCTCAGCGCAGAGGACCTCCGCAGCACCTAAGCGCAGAGGATCACCGCAGCCCCCTCAGATCAGCCACAGCAGATCCACATGTTGGACCCACATGTTGGATCCACATGTTGACTTGGCACAAGTTTTACACCAGATGAGCTTCTTGATGAAACTCCACAGACATGGAGAACGGGCAGGGGTGGCTTTAAACTGGGAACCTTCTGCACCAGTCTCGCAGACTCAAATGGTCCTCCCCTAAAAATTGGTCCTCCCTGCCTTCATTGCGCATGCGTCATTTGGGACCACAGCAGCTCGTCTGAGTCTGACTCTCTGAATCTGACTCACTTTATCCAAAGCGATCAAAGGTAATAAAGTGATTATTAACCATCAGATGACAAAGTAAAACCTCTTAAATCATTCTAAAGTCAGTTTTAAGAAGAAATTAGTCCGTTTTAAGCAGAAAGGAGTCGATAATCAGTGACGATTTGAAATGACGAAGGCGCAGTGAACGCAACAGGAGCAGCTCGTCATTGTTGTGGTGCTCTGATCGCTTCCTCCATCTGTTATTATGAAATAATGCTGAATTTATGTAGAAATGACTGTTGTACAAAAGCTTCAGATAACTGTCACTGAGACAGATGATGAGTGGAGGCAGTTTGAGGCAGAAACGAGGTGATAATCAGTGAAATACTGCTGACGCTCCAAAATGACGCATGCACAGTGAAGGCAGGTGCGGACTGATTTTTAAGGGGACCATTCGGTCTGTGACACCGGAAACAAGCGCACGAACTGCTTGGTCACCACCCCTGCATGTTGACTAGGGTTGGGTATCGAGAACCGGTTCTTTTCGAGTATCGTTAAGAAATGATTCGATACACCGTTATCAATAGCCTTTTTGCTTAACGATTCCCTTATCGGTCCTTCAGAGCGGCTGTTGTTTTTGAGGGTGTTTGTCGGGGAAATGATCATTCCTCTACATTGATTACAGACCCTGTAGCGGCTCTGTAATCAACCGTTTCTGCATCGTGACACCACTTTGAAGCGTGAACCAATGAAACAATGCTTTGATCCACTAGTTTGTTGATTCTTTGATTCGCTGCTCTTCAGAAACGGCAAGTCCGCTTCTTAACACCTCTCAAAGCCATTAAAATTTTGTGAGTCACTTTTGTGTGGATTAGAGTCACTAACTGGGACTCAAAGCCGCCAAAAAAAAAACATTCTGTTGGCACAGCTCCAAACGCTGAGCGGCTCTCTGCCGAGACAGAGTCCGGTTGAAATTAATAACTTCAAAACGAATCGCCGCTTTAAATAAAATGACACCTCTTTATAAACGTTGTAATACAGACAATGAACTACAATCGACTAAAACATTTTTTTCCTCCCAAAATGAGACGTCCTGCATTCTTTATAAATTACATCCTAATGTGCAGCACAGCTGTAAGAGCTCAGCTCAGATGTATGGAAAGACATTCATGCCAATAATGTCTGAAAGGAAATGTTTGAGAAAAACTACAGATTTTGTTTATTTCTATTTATGTCCAGAGATCAAGGATCTACCATGTAGAGTTTATTATGTCCAAAGTTTAAGGATCCAGTGACCAATTTCATATTTATTTACTTTAAGACTCAATAAAATGTTGTTCAATTTCAATTTAATTGGCTTATAAAGCACCAAATCACAACAAAAGCTGTCTCAAGGCACCTCACATAGAACAGTTAAACATAAAAAAATTTAAATAAATAAATAAAAATTAAAAAAATTTGAATACATAATTAAAAACAGTAAGTAAAAGTAAAAGAATAAAACAGATAAAAATAAAAACTATTCATAAGAAATAATAAAAACAGGCTTTAAGTCTTGATTTAAAAATGTCCACGGACTTCAACTGCCTCACGGTCACAGGAAGACCATTCCACAGAACAGGTGCACAATAAGAAAAAGCTCTTTGACCCGCTCACATAGAAAACCCGTAAAGCCTATTTTTAGTACACAAAAAATTCACAAGCGGTATCGATAAGGGAATCGAATCAAAAAAGGTTTAGATATCGATAAAATCTTATCGATACCCATCCCTAATGTTGACAGTCACTTTTTATCTTCCAGCTTTAAGTCGTGTCGGCTTCCAGCTTTGTTCATTGTTTTTTGTGTCTTTGTGCTCTGTGTGGCGGTGCATGCTGTGTGTGCCAAAGCAGAGCAGGTGGTCTGAAGACGTCACAAAGCATTAAACAAAAGTGTTCCGTCACACTGACTCTGCGTTTCATGTGTTGCTATATGTTTTTATCTGCATGCAGCGGTGTGTGGTGCATGCCATAAGTGCAACACGTGGTGTGAAAACACACAGAGAAAGAACGCACAAAGACAGGAGGTGCTGATGTAACCATGATAAACATGATTTTGAAGCCAACATGTGTGTCAACAGGTTGATACAGAAATTCTAAAGAAATATGTGAATGTCACATCTCTGCTGTTGGTGAGCTGATTATCTTCACATGACTCTTTAAGCAGCTCCATGCTTGACATAAACAACAGAAAACTCCTTTTCCACCAGATTTTACTGATGAGATGTAACATGAGGTCATGCCTATGGATCATTTTACAGAAGGTAAAAAATAAAAAATAAAAATCACAACAGAATCTTTACAAACACGGAACCACACAGTCCGTAAAGAAGACCGACACGGTGCATTCAGATGGGACTAAAATCACTGGGAAACTCTGGTCATTATTATGTTATTCTGCCTCAATAACACTGTGACTTTCACGGGTAAAAATGCTTTTATTGTGAAGCACATCTGCTACCTGTAGCATCAGAGACTGATGCGTCTATCTTGGTCACATGAATCAGTATGCTGGACTCTGGTTATTAAATTGGCATTTTGGTAAAAGAGGGGGCACACGAAGAGTAAAAAGAAGATGTAGCGCCCATTACCTGGTTTAGAAGACCCCCTGTACGGCATGTGTTAGTTCCATTCAGTTTGATTATTTTGTTTCTAGGTTCATTCGGGTGTACGACACCAAAATCTGCATTGTGACCAAATTCAGTAGATACCAATAGCAGAGAAACCAGGAATATACTGGTAATGGATCTCAGTGCCCAACCCTGGTTATCATGTTAAACAGGCAGGAACAAACTTATTTATCGACCAATTCCCTCATGTGCAGGGCTGCACTTTACAAGTTACCAATACCAAAACCTTTCCAAAGCCTAGGAATGTTTACAGCTGTGATCATAGAGTATTTGATGACAGCTGATTTGGTGCTACGGGTCCACGTTTCATATATCAGCACAGACAAACCCTGCTGTGTAGAATAACAAGTATAAACAATGATGTTTCATGGGATTAAAATCATCAGTATCAGAAATTCCAGCAGCAGCTGACTGACCGCGAGCAGTGTTCCCTGGTTGTTGCCGACGACGGTCCAGATAGGTCCTCCATAGGCCTCCACCCTGTACCTCGACTCTAGGTTGTCCAGGTCATACTCCAGAATCTCTCCATTCAGACCAGCAGCAAAGAGTCGCTGACCCACCCAGCAGACGGCCTCGACAGCCCGTCCGTCCTGTCCAGGGATCACCTGCACACAATCACATCAGATTAAGAAGCAACTACCAGCATGGGCTTACACCAGCTGCAGTCCAGGGTTCCAACAATCTATGGTCCTGCAGAAAGAAGGGATACAAGTAGATCATGTCGGATCGTCACGCAGCTTCAAATGTCTGAGGTCATCTGAACAAAAAGTCTGTCCTAAATCAACCCCACAACTTTTCATTTATTTATTTGCTTTTTCTGTCCCACAAAGACAAGATATAGTTTACAAGGATTTAATGATCAGATTTAAGCAATCAGTTATTCCATTATTCAATGATGGCATTTTCCTGACTAAAATGTGGTGGTGGAACAGCTTATGGGGGAGGGTTCTCACCAGCGCAGATGAGCATAGGGGCCCCCATGATGTGATCTGTATTCCCTATTCTGTGATTTAACCAGCATAGGGGGGCTTTTCTTTGTTTATTTTTTAATCTTTATAAAGGACATGTCGCACGTTATTTAACGTTAAAATTCGGAAGACAAAGTGGACCTCAAAATGCAGGAAAAAGTGTTTCAAAGGGTTATAAATTTAAACATTTTCTCAGGGGGATGCCCCCGGACCCTCTGACAATACTTGCAAACTCATTGCGTGGCTATGCCCTGCTAAGTTCCCCCCATGCTGTGAAAAAATCCTGGTGAGAACCCTGCGGGTGATCCGTGGACCCCTTCCATGCACAAGAACAGTGATCTTAAATGCAGATTTACGGTCATGGTGACTTGTTCTTACAGTAATAACTGCGTAAATCTGGTCATGTGAACAGAGCCTGTTCAAAGCACACAGCCTCTGCAGACTTGTGCCTACTCAAGTCTGCCTGGATGCGGGCCATGGTCCAAGCACCTAAATAATCACTCCAAAATAGCAAGAGTTAAGAACGGAGTGTGCCCACGAGGGGCAGACTCACACTGGACCTAATAACAGTGAAGTTACTGAGTAATATAATGTGAATGAATGAATGAATGAATGAATTTATTCAGCACACACACACACACACACACACACACACACACATAGTCCAAAACAACAATGACATATTGATTGATTGATATTTGTACATCGTTTGAGTTGATCCGTCAGGTTATTCCATATTCTAGGGCCACACATTGCACCAGCAATTTTAAAATGATACAAGCCCTGTAAATTATATTTTCCCTCTCTCTCAGTAAAATCTTATAACGGGGAAGTTATTGAGTAATATAACGTAAAACATTGCATCTTATAAGGAGGAAGCTACTGAGTAATATAACGTAAAACATTGCATCTTATAACGGGGAAGTTATTGAGTAATATAACATCTTATAACGGGGAAGTTATTGAGTAATATAACGTAAAACATTACATCTTATAAGGGGGAAGTTATTGAGTAATATAATGTAAAACATTGCATCTTATAACGGAGAAGTTATTGAGTAATATAACATCTTATAACGGGGAAGTTATTGAGTAATATAACGTAAAACATTACATCTTATAAGGGGGAAGCTATTGAGTAATATAACGTAAAACATTGCATCTTATAACAGGGAAGTTATTGAGTAATATAACATCTTATAACGGGGAAGTTATTGAGTAATATAACGTAAAACATTACATCTTATAAGGGGGAAGTTATTGAGTAATATAATGTAAAACATTGCATCTTATAACGGGGAAGTTATTGAGTAATATAACGTAAAACATTACATCTTATAACGGGGAAGTTATTGAGTAATATAATGTAAAACATTACATCTTATAACGGGGAAGTTATTGAGTAATATAACATCTTATAACGGGGAAGTTATTGAGTAATATAACGTAAAACATTACATCTTATAAGGGGGAAGTTATTGAGTAATATAACGTAAAACATTATATCTTATAACGGGGAAGTTATTGAGTAATATAACGTAAAACATTACATCTTATAACGGGGAAGTTATTGAGTAATATAACGTAAAACATTATATCTTATAACGGGGAAGTTATTGAGTAATATAACGTAAAACATTACATCTTATAACGGGGAAGTTATTGAGTAATATAATGTAAAACATTACATCTTATAACGGGGAAGTTATTGAGTAATATAACATCTTATAACGGGGAAGTTATTGAGTAATATAACGTAAAACATTACATCTTATAACGGGGAAGTTATTGAGTAATATAATGTAAAACATTACATCTTATAACGGGGAAGTTATTGAGTAATATAATGTAAAACATTACATCTTATAACGGGGAAGTTATTGAGTAATATAACGTAAAACATTACATCTTATAACGGGGAAGTTATTGAGTAATATAATGTAAAACATTACATCTTATAACGGGGAAGTTATTGAGTAATATAACATCTTATAACGGGGAAGTTATTGAGTAATATAACGTAAAACATTACATCTTATAACGGGGAAGTTATTGAGTAATATAACATCTTACAACAGGGAAGTTATTGAGTAATATAACGTAAAACATTACATCTTATAACAGGGAAGTTATTGAGTAATATAATGTAAAACATTACATCTTATAACGGGGAAGTTATTGAGTAATATAACATCTTATAACGGGGAAGTTATTGAGTAATATAATGTAAAACATTACATCTTATAACGGGGAAGTTATTGAGTAATATAATGTAAAACATTACATCTTATAACGGGGAAGTTATTGAGTAATATAACGTAAAACATTACATCTTATAACGGGGAAGTTATTGAGTAATATAACGTAAAACATTACATCTTATAACGGGGAAGTTATTGAGTAATATAATGTAAAACATTACATCTTATAACGGGGAAGTTATTGAGTAATATAATGTAAAACATTACATCTTATAACGGGGACGTTATTGAGTAATATAACATCTTATAACGGGGAAGTTATTGAGTAATATAACGTAAAACATTACATCTTATAACGGGGAAGTTATTGAGTAATATAACATCTTATAACAGGGAAGTTATTGAGTAATATAACGTAAAACATTACATCTTATAACGGGGAAGTTATTGAGTAATATAACATCTTATAACGGGGAAGTTATTGAGTAATATAACGTAAAACATTACATCTTATAACGGGGAAGTTATTGAGTAATATAATGTAAAACATTACATCTTATAACGGGGAAGTTATTGAGTAATATAACATCTTATAACGGGGAAGTTATTGAGTAATATAACGTAAAACATTACATCTTATAAGGGGGAAGTTATTGAGTAATATAATGTAAAACATTACATCTTATAACGGGGAAGTTATTGAGTAATATAACATCTTATAACGGGGAAGTTATTGAGTAATATAATGTAAAACATTACATCTTATAACGGGGAAGTTATTGAGTAATATAACATCTTATAACGGGGAAGTTATTGAGTAATATAACGTAAAACATTACATCTTATAAAGGGGAAGTTATTGAGTAATATAATGTAAAACATTACATCTTATAAGGGGGAAGTTATTGAGTAATATAACGTAAAACATTACATCTTATAAGGGGGAAGTTATTGAGTAATATAATGTAAAACATTACATCTTATAACGGGGAAGTTATTGAGTAATATAACATCTTATAACGGGGAAGTTATTGAGTAATATAACGTAAAACATTACATCTTATAACGGGGAGGTTATTGAGTAATATAATGTAAAACATTACATCTTATAAGGGGGAAGTTATTGAGTAATATAACGTAAAACATTACATCTTATAACGAGGAAGTTATTGAGTAATATAACATCTTATAACGGGGAAGTTATTGAGTAATATAACGTAAAACATTACATCTTATAACGGGGAAGTTATTGAGTAATATAACGTAAAACTTTACATCTTATAACGGGGAAGTTATTGAGTAATATAATGTAAAACATTACATCTTATAACGGGGAAGTTATTGAGTAATATAACGTAAAACATTACATCTTATAACGGGGAAGTTATTGAGTAATATAACATCTTATAACGGGGAAGTTATTGAGTAATATAACGTAAAACATTACATCTTATAACGGGGAAGTTATTGAGTAATATAACGTAAAACATTACATCTTATAACGGGGAAGTTATTGAGTAATATAACGTAAAACATTACATCTTATAAGGGGGAAGTTATTGAGTAATATAACGTAAAACATTGCATCTTATAACGGGGAAGTTATTGAATAATATAACGTAAAACATTACATCTTATAACGGGGAAGTTATTGAGTAATATAACGTAAAACATTACATCTTATAACGGGGAAGTTATTGAGTAATATAACGTAAAACATTATATCTTATAACGGGGAAGTTATTGAGTAATATAACGTAAAACATTACATCTTATAATGGGGAAGTTATTGAGTAATATAGTGTAAAACATTACATCTTATAACGGGGAAGTTATTGAGTAATATAACATCTTATAACGGGGAAGTTATTGAGTAATATAACGTAAAACATTACATCTTATAACGGGGAAGTTATTGAGTAATATAATGTAAAACATTACATCTTATAACGGGGAAGTTATTGAGTAATATAACGTAAAACATTACATCTTATAACGGGGAAGTTATTGAGTAATATAATGTAAAACATTACATCTTATAACGGGGAAGTTATTGAGTAATATAACATCTTATAACGGGGAAGTTATTGAGTAATATAACGTAAAACATTACATCTTATAACGGGGAAGTTATTGAGTAATATAACATCTTATAACAGGGAAGTTATTGAGTAATATAACGTAAAACATTACATCTTATAACAGGGAAGTTATTGAGTAATATAATGTAAAACATTACATCTTATAACGGGGAAGTTATTGAGTAATATAACATCTTATAATGGGGAAGTTATTGAGTAATATAATGTAAAACATTACATCTTATAACGGGGAAGTTATTGAGTAATGTAACATCTTATAACGGGGAAGTTATTGAGCAATATAACGTAAAACATTACATCTTAGAACGGGGAAGTTATTGAGTAATATAACATCTTATAACGGGGAAGTTATTGAGTAATATAACGTAAAACATTACATCTTATAACGGGGAAGTTATTGAGTAATATAACATCTTATAACGGGGAAGTTATTGAGTAATATAACGTAAAACATTACATCTTATAACGGGGAAGTTATTAATATAATGTAAAACATTACATCTTATAACGGGGAAGTTATTGAGTAATATAACGTAAAACATTACATCTTATAAGGGGGAAGTTATTGAGTAATATAATGTAAAACATTACATCTTATAAGGGGGAAGTTATTGAGTAATATAATGTAAAACATTACATCTTATAACGGGGAAGTTATTGAGTAATATAACATCTTATAACGGGGAAGTTATTGAGTAATATAACGTAAAACATTACATCTTATAACGGGGAAGTTATTGAGTAATATAATGTAAAACATTACATCTTATAAGGGGGAAGTTATTGAGTAATATAACGTAAAACATTACATCTTATAACGGGGAAGTTATTGAGTAATATAACATCTTATAACGGGGAAGTTATTGAGTAATATAACGTAAATCATTACATCTTATAACGGGGAAGTTATTGAGTAATATAACGTAAAACATTACATCTTATAACGGGGAGGTTATTGAGTAATATAACATCTTATAACGGGGAAGTTATTGAGTAATATAATGTAAAACATTACATCTTATAACGGGGAGGTTATTGAGTAATATAACATCTTAGAACGGGGAAGTTATTGAGTAATATAACGTAAAACATTACATCTTATAACGGGGAAGTTATTGAGTAATATAACGTAAAACATTACATCTTATAACGGGGAAGTTATTGAGTAATATAACGTAAAACATTACATCTTATAACGAGGAAGTTATTGAGTAATATAACATCTTATAACAGGGAAGTTATTGAGTAATATAACGTAAAACATTACATCTTATAAGGGGGAAGTTATTGAGTAATATAATGTAAAACATTACATCTTATAACGGGGAAGTTATTGAGTAATATAACATCTTATAACGGGGAAGTTATTGAGTAATATAACGTAAAACATTACATCTTATAATGGGGAGGTTATTGAGTAATATAATGTAAAACATTACATCTTATAAGGGGGAAGTTATTGAGTAATATAACGTAAAACATTACATCTTATAACGAGGAAGTTATTGAGTAATATAACATCTTATAACGGGGAAGTTATTGAGTAATATAACGTAAAACATTACATCTTATAACGGGGAAGTTATTGAGTAATATAACGTAAAACATTACATCTTATAACGGGGAAGTTATTGAGTAATATAATGTAAAACATTACATCTTATAACGGGGAAGTTATTGAGTAATATAACGTAAAACATTACATCTTATAACGGGGAAGTTATTGAGTAATATAACATCTTATAACGGGGAAGTTATTGAGTAATATAACGTAAAACATTACATCTTATAACGGGGAAGTTATTGAGTAATATAACGTAAAACATTACATCTTATAACGGGGAAGTTATTGAGTAATATAACGTAAAACATTACATCTTATAACGGGGAAGTTATTGAGTAATATAACGTAAAACATTACATCTTATAACGGGGAAGTTATTGAGTAATATAACGTAAAACATTACATCTTATAAGGGGGAAGTTATTGAGTAATATAACGTAAAACATTGCATCTTATAACGGGGAAGTTATTGAATAATATAACGTAAAACATTACATCTTATAACGGGGAAGTTATTGAGTAATATAACGTAAAACATTACATCTTATAACGGGGAAGTTATTGAGTAATATAACGTAAAACATTATATCTTATAACGGGGAAGTTATTGAGTAATATAACGTAAAACATTACATCTTATAATGGGGAAGTTATTGAGTAATATAGTGTAAAACATTACATCTTATAACGGGGAAGTTATTGAGTAATATAACATCTTATAACAGGGAAGTTATTGAGTAATATAACGTAAAACATTACATCTTATAACGGGGAAGTTATTGAGTAATATAATGTAAAACATTACATCTTATAACGGGGAAGTTATTGAGTAATATAACGTAAAACATTACATCTTATAACGGGGAAGTTATTGAGTAATATAATGTAAAACATTACATCTTATAACGGGGAAGTTATTGAGTAATATAACATCTTATAACGGGGAAGTTATTGAGTAATATAACGTAAAACATTACATCTTATAACGGGGAAGTTATTGAGTAATATAACATCTTATAACAGGGAAGTTATTGAGTAATATAACGTAAAACATTACATCTTATAACAGGGAAGTTATTGAGTAATATAATGTAAAACATTACATCTTATAACGGGGAAGTTATTGAGTAATATAACATCTTATAATGGGGAAGTTATTGAGTAATATAATGTAAAACATTACATCTTATAACGGGGAAGTTATTGAGTAATGTAACATCTTATAACGGGGAAGTTATTGAGCAATATAACGTAAAACATTACATCTTAGAACGGGGAAGTTATTGAGTAATATAACATCTTATAACGGGGAAGTTATTGAGTAATATAACGTAAAACATTACATCTTATAACGGGGAAGTTATTGAGTAATATAATGTAAAACATTACATCTTATAAGGGGGAAGTTATTGAGTAATATAACGTAAAACATTACATCTTATAACGGGGAAGTTATTGAGTAATATAACATCTTATAACGGGGAAGTTATTGAGTAATATAACGTAAATCATTACATCTTATAACGGGGAAGTTATTGAGTAATATAACGTAAAACATTACATCTTATAACGGGGAGGTTATTGAGTAATATAACATCTTATAACGGGGAAGTTATTGAGTAATATAATGTAAAACATTACATCTTATAACGGGGAGGTTATTGAGTAATATAACATCTTAGAACGGGGAAGTTATTGAGTAATATAACGTAAAACATTACATCTTATAACGGGGAAGTTATTGAGTAATATAACGTAAAACATTACATCTTATAACGGGGAAGTTATTGAGTAATATAACGTAAAACATTACATCTTATAACGAGGAAGTTATTGAGTAATATAACGTAAAACATTACATCTTATAACGGGGAAGTTATTGAGTAATATAATGTAAAACATTACATCTTATAACGGGGAAGTTATTGAGTAATATAACGTAAAACATTACATCTTATAACGGGGAAGTTATTGAGTAATATAATGTAAAACATTACATCTTATAACGGGGAAGTTATTGAGTAATATAACGTAAAACATTACATCTTATAACGGGGAAGTTATTGAGTAATATAACGTAAAACATTACATCTTATAACGGGGAAGTTATTGAGTAATATAACATCTTATAACGGGGAAGTTATTGAGTAATATAATGTAAAACATTACATCTTATAACGGGAAGTTATTGAGTAATATAACATCTTATAACGGGGAAGTTATTGAGTAATATAATGTAAAACATTACATCTTATAACGGGGAAGTTATTGAGTAATATAACGTAAAACATTACATCTTATAACGGGGAAGTTATTGAATAATATAACGTAAAACATTACATCTTATAACGGGGAAGTTATTGAATAATATAACGTAAAACATTACATCTTATAACGGGGAAGTTATTGAATAATATAATGTAAAACATTACATCTTATAACGGGGAAGTTATTGAGTAATATAACGTAAAACATTACATCTTATAACGGGGAAGTTATTGAGTAATATAATGTAAAACATTACATCTTATAACGGGGAAGTTATTGAGTAATATAATGTAAAACATTACATCTTATAACGGGAAGTTATTGAGTAATATAACGTAAAACATTACATCTTATAACGGGGAAGTTATTGAATAATATAACGTAAAACATTACATCTTATAACGGGGAAGTTATTGAGTAATATAACGTAAAACATTACATCTTATAACGGGGAAGTTATTGAGTAATATAACGTAAAACATTACATCTTATAACGGGGAAGTTATTGAATAATATAACGTAAAACATTACATCTTATAACGGGGAAGTTATTGAGTAATATAACGTAAAACATTACATCTTATAACAGTGTGGGTTTTTTTTTTTCGTGTTTCTCCGTGTTTGCACTTTGTCGACGGTCCCTGCGTAGATCAGAATCTTAATCGTTTCAGCTCGTTGGTCGCTTCAGTTTGATTAAAGTCATTTTGTATGAACAGTGTGTGTTTCGTTTTCTCTGGTTTGCTCTTCTTTGCTCTCGGTTTCTGACCTTTTCTTGGAAGTAGTTGTCGCTGAAGTTGAAGACCTCCAGCGCCCCGAGCTCCCGGACCACAGCCAGCCGCTGGCTGCTGCCGTTAAAGGCCACCGTCCTGACGGCGCTGGGCATGTAGTCAAAGAACCGGACCCGGTGTACTCGGAACTCACCCATCGTCCCCACTGAACGGCACCTAATAACCGCGATTCACCGATTATCACACAAACTCCACAGAACACACGGGACCCACGTTGATAGCCCTTGAACCGGAACCGAATCGACCACATGTGGCATGAACCGGAAGTGCATCATTTCTTTCTAAATAAATACGGCTCAGTCACTGATCTGTATATATTACTGGATCGCTCATTGGCCCGAGTCACAGATCTGTCATAGCCTCAGTCATGGTCAGCCATCTTACCACTCCCATCCAAAGTGGGCTGAACCGTGTTCAGTGTGATCATTTTAGTAAATATCTACGTCTATAATGATGAACATAAAGTAACACTTTGCTGTATTAAGTGTCAGATATTGTAGATGAATTACATGGTAACTTTCCAAATGTGAACATATATTGATAGGAGGAGACTTAAACGTAACTCTGTGCTGATGAGCTGGCCCCAGTCTTCACGGGGATCTTCAACACCTCCCTGGAGTCATGCCATGTTCCAGTCTGGTTCAAATCCTCCATCATAGTTCCAGTCCCCAAGAAACCACGCGTCACTGGACTTAATGACTACAGGCCTGTGGCTCTCACGTCCGTAGTCATGAAGACCTTCGAACGCCTGGTTTTATCCCACCTGAAGTCCATCACCGACCCCCTCCTGGACCCCTTGCAGTTTGCCTACAGAGCCAACAGGTCTGTAGATGACACCATAAACCTGGCCCTGCACTCCATCCTGCAGCACCTGGACTCCCCAGGAACCTACGCTAGGATTCTGTTTGTGGACTTCAGCTCTGCATTCAACACCGTCCTTCCGGCTTTGCTCCAGGACAAGCTATCTCTGCTCCACATGCCCAACTCCACCTGCAGGTGGATCACAGACTTCCTGACGGACCGGAGTCAGCGTATGAGGCTGGGAAAGAATGTCTCAAACACTCGGGCTCTCAGCACAGGATCTCCACAGGGCTCCCGCCATAAGAACAGTTTCTTCCCCTCTGCCGTTAGACTCATGAACACCTCATAACTCAGTCACCTTAAGCTTAACTCTGTCACTTTATCATTTTATCACAGGTCACTTTAGACAATGTACTTTGGTTTTTAATTGCACTCCTCCCACTGCACTGTTTTTCTGTTCTTCTGTTGCACACAGCCTTTCATATTTCATATTTTATCTATATTTCATCTTATTTTGGCACATATTTTATATTTTATCTTAGCATTTTATATTGCTCTCTCCTTAATGTTGCACCATTATATCAAAGCAAATTCCTAGTCTGTGAATCCTGTTCATTGGCAATGGCAATAAACTTCTTCTGATTCTGATTCTTCTGATTCTACCGTCGGTTTGTGGCTTTTTACAACAATATTGCCCGCCGGTTTGTGGAATTTTCTCCACAGGGGCTTGTTTCAGATTCAGTAAAAGCCTGCTAATGAGTCTTTGACTGGATTCAGGTGTGTTGGAACAGGGAGACAACTAAGAGTGTCAGGAAGGTAGATCTCGAGGACCGAACTTGGGCACCCCTGCCATAGACATTATAAAGAGTAGAGGCCACATCGATCGCTACCACCAATTGGCGCTGCCATGGGGCCACCATTTTGGAACAGGTCATCTGACCGTTCCACTGCATGAACTTAATACCCCTAACTTTGTTACAAAGTTTATTGGGGATGTGGTACCATGTAGAATGAGGATGAGTGATACAGTCTTTTAGCCATTTCAATCTCCTGCAATAATTCTAAAATTCTAAAGTTTTTAACCCCCCATTTTCATAATGTTTAACGATCTGAGACTTTCAAATATAGTGTGTTTTATTCTTCCAGACAAACTTGAACAATAAGGAGTTAAAAGGACCTTATCATTTTAGAGGAGGTGTATAGAGAGTGACATGGATAAATAAGCCCCGATAAGTCTTCTGTTTTAAATGTTGATTTTAAATCATATCATACTCAGGACAAAACTTGCTAATATTATTGATAAGAGCATGAAGACTGTCAGCAAATTTGGCAGAAAATCATGGTCAATAATCACTAATTATTCATAAAACATGTCTAAAAATACAATAAAAGCACACATCATTCATCATTTAAATAAAGCATCATAGTAAAACTCAAATATTAAAGGATTATTAACCCAGCACAAGGACTGTACAGGGAAATATCAGACCGACGTGTTGTCAGTACAGACTAAGCAATGTTATGTGCTTTTTATGAACAAGCAGGAGAAATTGCTGGGATTATTCCAACATCACTGCACTCCAACAGCATGAAGCTTTTGAAGCCCATAATCCAACCCAACCACTCACTTATGATGTCATGTTGTTTCATAATTTAGACATCAAAAACATTTACGGACATAATTTTAACAAGATCTAAGAAACTTCATCATGTTCACCACAGCAGTACCATGCAGCATTGCAATCTGCAAAATAAGGACACATTTATTTATCAGTACATTTTACCCAGAATGCATTGCACTGGTCCAACTTGAAGTGATGGCCGATGATTGTTCACGTTTCAGCGAGTGTGCATTGGTATTCCATTCCATTTGATTTATTTAACAGTGAATATGGTTTTGTCTATTTGACTCCTTTACTTCTTATAGAAGTGTTTTTCTTCTTTTATTTTCTTATTGCTCCAATAACCCCAGATCAAATTCCTTGTATGTGCAAACTTACTTGGCAATAAATTCGATTCTGATTCAAACTCAACTCAGGTTGCCAGGCCAGCGACTTCAAACCTATAAAAGATGAACTCAAAGCTGCAGAGAGTGACATTTAGCTCTACTGGACTTTTTTTTTTTTTTAACTGTTTTACATACTGTGCAATAAATAAATAAATTAATTAATTAGGATTAATTAATTAATTAATTAATTAATAAGAAAGAAAAAAATGCACAGCACTCTACAGGACTCAAAGATGGGCTGCACATTCATGATAAGTTTATGGCAAAAATAAATAAATAAATAAAATAGATCCCTCTCTGATATTTCCCCAGAGTTGACAGGTTTGGTTAAGTGGCAGTTCAGACTAAGCCTGACACTTAGCTTGGTCAGACCAGATTAGTTTGCCAGCATATGTTGCTGTGGTAACTTAGAACTATGCTGAGTTTGCTTTATGAAACCACTGGGAACTAAGACAGACTAATGAAATAAGCCTGGTTTATTGGGTAATCCTGTTGTTTGGAACAGGCTGCAGGTCACCTCCTCTGCATCAGCCATGGTTATGTAGGTTTGTTAGTTGTGCAGACCGCTTTTGGTTTTTCATTTATCTTTGATGTCTTTTTAGTAGAATGCAATGGGCCCCAAACCTGGGGTCTAAAGTTGCACCCTAGGCTCTATAGTTATCCTAACCAGATCTGGCATTGTATCCGAGGGCTCTCTTCAAGATGGTGATCGTTCCCTTAATCGCAGACAACTGCACCTCACGTGCACTTGGGTGACCGGGGATTGCCTCAAGGTATTTCTTCAGGTTCTTTTGTCCTTTTTTTTTTTCATTTGCCTTGAATTTCCTTCTACAAGAGTGCAGTGGGCCCCAGACCCGGGGTCTAAAGCTGCACCCTTAACATTACTGGCTTTGTATCCGAGGGTTCTCTTCAAGATGGTGACCTTTCCTCTCCTCAAATACTGCCTTTGATCTCCTGCCCCACCTCTCAAGTTTGAGTAGGGGAAGCAGTGAGAGATCTTTTTCTTCTCCCCAATGGACCAATTTACAATGATGCAGTTTCACTGGATTCTTTTAGCCCATTGATGATGATGTTGCTGGGGTCCAGGATCAGAACTATGTGGTGGTGGATGACACCGCTAATCTGGTGGATGTCCCAGCTGAGTGCTGCTACAGAGGAGATGTCTCCCCACAGCACTGGGAGAAGCTGCACCATTTTCTTCATACGCCCTGGTGCCTAGGCACTTTGTGGAGGTTTTAGCTGGGGTTTGTTTCTTTTGAAACATCCTCATACCAAGATCTCTCCTGGCAAACCCCTTCACAGTGGGACCGAGGACACTCGAGGCTTGTGTCCAGTAGGAACTCCGTATGGGGTATAACGTGTGCAGTCAGGTTGCCTAAATGGTTGCAGAGTGTTTAATCTTGTCATTCCACTTGAAAAACTTGTGGTTGTGGTTCACCGGGGCTGACGCTAAGAATCTCCAGGTGAGAAACTTGGACATTCTTGAACTTTCATGAAAAGACTTTAAAAAAATACTGACTGGTACATAAAATATTCATGTAAGATGGTACACTGAATGTGATGGTGTACAGTGGTGTCCAGGAGTGACAGTCCAGATACCCGACGGAGGAACCTCATGCGTGTATCTGCAATCTTATTCTTTCAGTCATCACCCAAAGTTTATGATTGTTACAGATTCTGAAGGTAAAGCGACACTTTGTGTGTCTAAAGACACAGTAGCAGGTTTGTGTGTAACATTGTCAGTCCTGTTACATCTTATATTTATATTTTGCTTTTTTGGACTCATCTTGGCTGCTGAATGGGGATGTGAAAACAATAAAAGTTTTTTTCTTGTATTTCAGTTAGTATTCTGTTTATTTTTTGTCTTCACTTAAATGATCTTTTGTCTTCTTTTTGGGGCGTATTTTTGGATCCACACTATCGATCCACCTACAGGGTTTTTGGCCACTTAAATTCTTGACATTGGAAATCCAATTTCTGTTCAAGGCCCTGATTCCAACAATGTAAGATATTAATTATTATTAAATATTACATAATATAAAATATGATGTTCTGGACAGAAATTAAACCTTGTAGTCAGCTGTTTGCTAATATTTATGTCTTCAAGTAACCCACAGCCTTAATTCATTAAAGCTTTTCGCATGCAAATTTTAATGTAACAGTCTAATTAAATTTGATCTCACGTGAGAATATTAGATTGATTTTAAAACGTTGACTGCAGCTGTGCACAGCTTGTATGAAGAACGGGAGTAGCAAGATGGCGGATGACGGGGCGCTGAGTGATCCGGATGTTTTTTGTGGAGGTCAGTGGGCAGAACCAGCACGCGCGACTGGCGCCAATTCTGTGAACGACTGACGGAACCGGGAACCTGTTGAGTCACTGACACCAGGAACCGAGAACCGGAGACAGACCTCAGCTGGAAGACCATGGTCCAGATCGTTATCAGGTAAGAACTACACGGTTACCGTCACTTTGTGGCTGTCCAGCAACTCCTATCTGTAACCAAACTTACCGGAATGTGCGACGTTTAGGTTTTTCTGCGTCGTTTTACACCCAAAAACAACTTTATTAAAATCAAAATTAGGCCCAGTCCTTAAGCCCTGACCTCTGACCCCACCCCCCACTTCGCTCTGGGAATGCGCATGCGCGACCAGGTTGGTTCAAAGGTCGAGAAGAGTAAAAACGTAAACAGACGCTTGGTCGCTGAAACAACCATCTAAATCCATAATAAACATAATTTTACAGATGCTTGTAAGAAGGAGTGAAAATGCAACTGTTTTACCAAGACATTACAATATAAATATTATAAATAATTACCTTTGAGATGATCCCAAATGCTTTTTCCACCCGCACCTTTGGGGAGGTGGTGGCGTAACAGCTTGCACGTTGGACTGGGATGCCAGCGACTCGGGTTCACTTCCTGATCGCAGCCACGCTCCCGACTGGCAGTTTATTGACCAGGATGTCTGAGATAATGGTGTTAAAAAGCGGAGGAATAATCCACAAAGAGCATCCTGACATAAGTGTTCCTGCATTCCAGGTGATGGATATGGCATCGTCCGTGGATCTGTTTGGCCTTAAGTCAAACTGGTGGTGGTCCAAAGATGGAGGGAGGCTGGCTTGAATGTGTTTGAGTACCAGTCTCTCAAAGCACTCTGTTATGAGGGGGTGAGGACCACAGGTCTGTAGTCCCCTAGGCTACTTGAACATGGATTTTTCGGAACAGGGATAATTATTGCTGATTTTAGAGAAGGGGGGACGGAGGGATGAGTTGAAGATGGTGGTGAAGACAGGAGATAGTTCATTGCAGCATGCCAAGAGTACCTTCCCAGGTACCCCTGAGGGCCGGCAGCCTTCCTAGGAGTCACCACTTTGAATACCTGCCTCACCTCGTGCTCTTGGATCATGAGGGCCGGTTTGTGGGTGACCAGAAGGGGTGGAATGGAGAAGCTTTTGGTCTCAAAGCAGGCAAAGAAGTTGTTCAGCTTCTCTGCCAGCAGGGCTCTGTTTGTTGTAGTTACCATCTTTATGCTGCCTTTGTGATTGGTGAGATTCTGTAGCCCGGCCACACACATCTCGGATCATTATCAGAGACCAAGTCCTCAATTTTGCAATTATAGCCCAATTTAGCAACCTTAATCCCTCTCCTCAGATCAGCTCTAGTGATGGAGTAAAGATCTTTGCCCCCTGACCTGAAGGCCATGTCCCTTCGAGTTTAGATTTCTTCCTGTGACCACGGCACTGCAGCCGGCATACACGCATGCGCGACCCGTCCATGAGTGGACGTCTTGATGTTCTCCGTGAGTTACATTGGATGTGGGCATGTCCTGTCGCTGGCAATCGGTCTGTCTGATTGGACTTTATTTAACACAATCGTGAGAAAACTTGAGGAGGTAAGCACCGAGGAGCTGCAGCCAGGCTGCAATGAGTATTTTTTCTTTTAATTGTTCACATGTGCTCTTTGAGGGTATAGTTTTACTGCATTATGTATATGGTATAAAAAGTTTGACAACATTCCTGCATGATTTATAGCTCAGCAACAACGGAGCACAGCAGGAATCATTAATTGGTGTCGGGTGGCATTATATTGTGTGGGTGTGGCACAGGGGCATAGGCCCAGAAAAAAATCAGACGGGCCCAACCTTTGGGGTTGTAGGTAAGGTGTAGGTATTATAATACACCGTTTGAAAAATTATGCCTCAGTTGGACATCGCAAGCAACGTTATCACTTAGCCTACAGCACTGGCAAAGTGAGCACACAGACACGACACGTCAGACACAAGTACTCTTCATGGATAATGCAAGCTGCAGTGCAGCGCCACACACACACACATACATTCAGTTCAAGTCTGGGAGCCTACTTGGCTCGGCCTAAACCCAAAACGTCAATAGGTATTTAAATAAGGCATTGTTTCAAAACTGAATTCCACGTTTAATGATGAACACATCTCAGCCAACTGCACAGACGCTGTGTGCACAGTTACACAGACGCAAAGTGTCAGACACAAGCACCCCATGGACAATGCAAGCAGCAACGCAACGCTTAGTTATGTAAAGTCCTTTAAAATAAAAATTTCTAAATATATCCGCAACATGAAAACAGGTTGGCTCGGCGGCCAAATTATGAAATTGATAAACAATGGAAACCAAATTAAAAGCCATCAGAACGGACACCAACATGATTCGTGGCAGTTGCAATATAATATTAACAATTAAGCCTATTTAGAAGAAAAAAGTAATTAATGGTCTCACACTTACATTTGACAAATCCTTTTAATGCTACAGCAGGAGACGACGAACCAGAAGATGAACCAGATTTTTTTGACAAAATTTATTAATTGTCGCTCAGTGCTAATGCAGTACCATATCTTAGGAATACAATGAGGCAACAACAGGTGACTGTCGAGTGTTGACTCAGCCTTCTCATTGGATGGGGCGGACCTGGCTGACAAGTGGGCGGGCCCAGGCCCATCCAGGCCCACCCTTGGCTACGCGTAATGTGTGGCATCCAGTCACCTTAAGTACTGTTAAGTTGCTTCAACTTGCAAGAAAAGTACTTCCTTTCTGCGTCCTGTGCTCAACACAGAAAAAATTAAACCTGTTTAATTCTTTGCGTCTTTCACTTCACCCTTTGCGTCCCTCATGGTATTGTGGCATTAGGTTGCATCAACTTGGCGTCATCATGACGCAACTCGAAGTAGACCCGATGTGAAAGGGGCTTTAGAGTAGTGAGGGTCCCAAATATTTGTCCTCTGTTGTGTCCCTGATGTCAGTCGTTCAAACTCGTTGGTGGCTTGAGTTCAGGTGTGAGTTGCTGTTGTTCAGACTGGGGTTGGCCATCTGGCTGAGCTGGATTCAGTCAGAGTTGCTTTCTCGCCAGACAGCGTTCAGACTAGTTTTTGAAATGGGTGGGGGGGTGGGTTGGTGTGGGTTTGTGGGGGTGTGGAGGTGCTGGGTGTGGTCTTTGTGAGTGAACCAGTTTCTGTCTGATAACTTCGAAAAGCACAGGAATGTTTTTCCCGTTGAAGATCCTCCTCAGTTTCTCAGCAGTTCCATCCACTTGTTTGTTCTTCTTTTCTTAATGTCCATCACATGTTGATGATGAAACACTTGTCATGCCTGTTTCCCGCCTGTAGGGGCAGCGTGGACGGTAGCAGTCCACCAGAGTGGCTGCTGCTG
This sequence comes from Thalassophryne amazonica, assembly GCF_902500255.1. NCBI lineage: Eukaryota > Metazoa > Chordata > Actinopteri > Batrachoidiformes > Batrachoididae > Thalassophryne > Thalassophryne amazonica. Next base: position 5,590,674 of record NC_047110.1, read on the forward strand.
GAGCTGCAGGGAGAAATGGTGTCCAGGTACAACTCGGGCCTCGCAGGAAACGTGATGGGAGACCTGCTCTACACCAAAGAGGTACACAGTGACACCTGCAGGACCTGTGTCACAACCGCATCCACGTACACATCCGCTTCACATCTTTATTACTACAACCGTCAGGTTGATCACCGGGGTCTGTGTCTGTCTGATAGCAGCATAACACAAAAGCAAGCAAAACACAGTGGAAGCACAGGACACGACCAACGGGGTACATTTAGGTACGAATCCATGTTAAGGGGCGGAGACTGACTTTGATTAATAGTGGACTTTACAGGATCAACACAGTCTGATCAGAATCTGCATTCAGTGATCAGCGGGGCTCCACAGTAGCGGTTCTGGGATGGTCCTGGACCGGGTGAAGTGTGTTGGACAGGCAGACTTAAATAAACACGTGCTATGATTGAACAACGCCATGTTGGCGTTAAGGCTGAAATGATTAGTCGAGTAACTTAAATAATTTGATTACAAAAAATGTTTGAGGCAAATTCTGTGCCTTGAAGCGTCGTTTAATGTTGTAGTACATATGCCAGGCCTGCTAACACTTTCCAACGTGTTGGAAAGTGTTAGCACAGAGTAAAATAAAGCCTTTTAAGAGAAAGTGGGTCCACATTGATTATCTGAAATAGACTGACTGCACATTTAAAGTGAAACAGTGTGTGTTTGTCTATTAAAAAACACACGGTCCGCTCGACGTGGGGAGTGACTGTTGACCCGGCGGCCAGCTGCTGTCTCTCTCTGCTCGGTGTGAGGGGCTCTCAGACCGGGTGAGTCACAGCTCAGTCTCCGGCTACACTGACAAACAGCAGAAGTTCACTCTTTCTTCTGTGTTTTGCTGACTCGCCTTGAGATTTTCTCTTTTTTGGGCAACACACAATGCTTCACAAATACGTAACTTAAAGTGGATATGACACCTAAAAAATTAGGCAAAACTGATATAAATATCAAAAATATACATACAGTATAGTAAGTTGAAAGTGGTTTTAATTATTATCACTGAGAAATAAAGTTTGTACAGCTTCTCAAAAGTGTGTTTCTTGGAAAGCACTCTGGCACCGTTCCATCAGCGGTCACATGATGCCATGATGTCACAGCATGTAGAGTCCCGTCTTTGTCTGTTAGATTGACAACAGGAACAGATGGACCTCAGCATGGACAGTGACGAGATCGAGAACTTTTCTGACTCCTCTTCAAGTGTGGATTGTTTCTGTGAGGAAATCAAGACTGACTCAGATCCTGAGGATGTCACAGCAGTGATTAGACCCTACAGATTGGAGCCGTATCTTTCGGACGAACATTCAAACCAGGACCATTCTGGCAGTGAAAATATGGCCGACTGTGCTTATGGCAGAGCCGAAGCAGAGGCAAGAGACGTGCCAATTCTGATGGATTTTGAAAGGCTGCAGAACATGGAATGGTAAGGGAGGCTTTGATTTTTGTTGCTGCTGTTTATAACACTACAATTATAGCATTTTCGATTCTAGTGTCTGTTTACTGCCTTTGTTATTTTTCCGGAGCCGCGATAGTGTAGCTACTACTTGCAGAACGCCGTCATTACCTTCAGGTTTTTGTCATTTTCGAGTGCCAGGCATTGCATTCATCTGTGTTTACTTATGTTATTTTCACGAAAGAATAGGAAATAAATGGCAAAAGTTTCGAAAAAGATCGCCGAAAACAACAGTGAACATGGCGCCGCCGTGTTTACTACGTATTGCACTGATATAAGTTCCTTGACCATTTTAAGATTATTGTGAACGTATTATTTGGGGTTGACATTTAAGGTGTTCCTGTGAGCGGTGCGAGAACATGGAGACAGTAGAGGAAAGTGTCTGCTGTCAGGAGCAAATGCGGGTGTGCGAGCGGAGGAAGTAGCAGCCCAACATTTCGTGCAACACCGCGGCTTTCGATCAATCTGCCTGGACTTGAAAAGGCTAAAACCTTTCGCCTGTTATGTGTCGACGCAGATTGAGGAGCGAACCTGCGTCAGACAGGACCCAGCACTAAAAATAACCAAGAAGCAGTTTCATCAACAAAAAACAATTTATTTTTCACCTGTGCCTAAATAAATCATACAAAAAAAAACCCAACCCAATGTCCTTCAGGAGGAGTGACTGCTGGCACGCTCTCCAGTGTTCACGGGGAGAGAAGTCCGATGCTCCTGGACTCACTACCAACAAACAGACACCCCCCAGGTGGACACGTCAAACTGATTCTCTGTTGAAGCACAGAAGATGTGAGGCACGTTAGCTATTATAGCAATTTCTTTCACAGAACACATGCTATCAGCAACACATCAAGGTTTATACTTTTTATCTTTATGCACATGAGCAGCTTCTCACAATAAGTGGAGGATCACTTATCCTGCACGCCACAACAGTGAGAAGCAAGCCACACCATTCTCATCACAATTTCACGTATACTATGTAGCAAAACCTCAAGTTATTATCTACAATTAATCCAACAGTTAATTACCTTTACTGTGTGCTGACAGCATGTGTCCTCACCCTTCCTTGCTTCACAGGCTTATTGTGTCAAACCCAGGTGCGGTCCTCAGCGTCTCACAAACGAACATCACAAGGTCGAGTTCCCAGCAGTTCTGCTTGGCTCACACCTGCCTTAAAAGCAGAACGCCATCCAATTATCTGCTACAGCTGAAAGTCTTTAGGGCTGCACGTGAGCACCAGTCCCAGGTGCCTCACATGATATTGACGAGGGTGAGGATTCTTCAGCCAGCGCCTTCTTTTCCACAGACAAATCAGCTTCCATGCCACCTGAGGAGCAAAGAAAAGAAAACAACACCAAAACCTCCAGCCACACCCCCCGACACACAACATCGCCCTTGTGTTTGTGCAGTATGCTGCGACACACTGGTCAGGCATATCAACAAACAAGTCCCTGAGAGCTGTGTTTAATCAAAGTTTCTGCCGCTAAAAAAGTGGAAACAACGGCCGCCAGGCGCACAAGCCGATATGGTCTACAGGCAGTGATGTATTTCAGGTTTGGTGCTCAGTGGGAAGCTGGTCACGGGGCGTGCCCATTTTTCAGTGGCAGGACCTTCAAATGTTGTATATAACGGGAGAACCGCATCCATCTTCCCAAAGTTCTTAGGTTGACCGAATTATATAACCTTTGTTACATGTAATAATACTATGTTGTCTTTAGTGTCATATCCACTTTAAATTAAATAACAATTTAAAAAAAAAACTGATTGTGAGGCTGCATGTTCAAAGTCAAGAAAATATGACGATTCATATCTCGCCCTCGGCTTCACATGTACAACGGTGGGTAATGAAGAGAGACCACAGTGTGTGCTTTGCCTCAAAGTGCTAGCTTCGGACAGCATGAAGCCAAACAAGCTAAAGCGTCACTTAGAGACCTTACATCCTGCACACACACAGAAGCCTGTGGAGTTCTTCAGGAAAAAACTTCTCAGCTGTCGTGCACAACAGAATACGTTTACAAACGCAGCTGTTTCTACATGAAATGCGCAACTTGCCTCTTATAAAGTAGCCTACAGAGTTGCAAAATGTAAAAAACCACACACCATCGCTGACGAATTAATACTGCCTGCAGCTATTGATATGGTTTCCACGATGATTGATGAAACAACTGCCAATAAACTAAAGACTATACCTCTATCAAACAATACCATTGCAAGGCGCATCTATGACATGTCAAAAGATATGGAGGAGCAGCTCAATTGGAGTGGAGAAGGAGTACCCACTGCTGGGCAGGAGAGCCTTGACCACACTTCTCCCTTTTGCCACATCCTACCTGTGTGAGATAGGTTTTTCTGCTGTTGCCTCCATCAAGACAAAGTACAGATCAAAACTGGACATTGAAAATGAACTGAGAGTGGCTGTCTCACAGCTGCACCCAAGACTGGGGAAGATATGTGACACAAAACAAGCCCACTGTAGCCACTGACTTATTGCAGGGCTGGAAGAAAACATATTCAAGATGTTCAATGTTTTATTCACAGGGAAATGTTCATCCTCAGACATTCAGAATTTTAAAAAACAGTTATAAGCTGTGGTTGTTATTATTTCTACAAAAGTTCAAAGTTTCATTGAGGTTTATTCTATATAAACAATAGCAGTTTGTGACTGAGTGTGTTTGTCATACATTTACATGTTGATGTGTATGGTCAGGGGTAGGGGGTGCCTGAGACAATTTTGATTGGCCAAAGGGGGGCCTGGCAGAAAAGGTTTGGGAACCACTGGCTTAGAGAGAGCCCTGGACTACTGATGTTTAAAAACGCGAAAGTACTTTTTATCCGATTACTTGATTAATTGCAAGAATAATCGATAGAATACACAATTACTAAAATAATCGATAGCTGCAGCCCTAGTTGGTGTCACTCTTACATCCAATCGGCAAACTTATTTTTCATTATGGCAGCTGAGGAAAAAAAATGAGCATCACTAGACATTTTCAGTGAAATGAGAGCGTGAGCGACCGCATGTGTACACTGGGTTTGTCCTCTCACGATAACTGTCCTTCTGTGAGGCTTTTCTGAGAACTGTAGTTCCAGTTCATGGTGATGCAGCAGTAAGTCCCACTAAGTAATTCCATTTTGTTTTTTAGTCCAGTATTGCTGAAACACTGTCTGTCATGTTTAACCATCTGTACATCTCTTACTTTGTCCACGTGTATCCCGTCGGGTATTTTAGAATGTCATGTGACCTGTGAGAGTGAAGAAAGTGGTTCTGTTGCAGTTTTTTAAAAGAAAGAATTTTTGACTTGCCTGGAAAACCACCTCGTGAGTGTAAAAACACAGACAGCCCCGGCTCCTCGCCGTGTTGCGCTCTGGGCCGGCCGCATGTCTGCGCACAACTCCAGTCTCATTGACCCTGGTAATCAAAATTGATTTATGAGCCAATTATCCTCATTTGGAAGTACATAAATCCTCGTGTTCCCTGAATACTCGCTCACATCAGATGTTTTTATATCCATCCATATAATTTCAAACGTGGGTGTGTTAAATGTTCATCAGTCTCTCTGATGTGCACGTCACTCTGATGACTTCATGTTTTCACAGTATTAACGGTTCCCAGCGTCACCTCTACGTGTCGGCAGAGGAACAACAGCTGTAGAAATGTGTGTCACGCCAGCCATGAGCTTGGCGTGACACACCGCACATTTCCACAGTCATTTTACTTTTGACACATCTGAACATTGGCGTGGAGACGGACGTACGCCATGTTTTGTGCGTATGCAGTCTTTGTACAGGAGGCTTCTGGTGCTTCCTGTCAGCAGCTGGATGTCTTTTGGACTTGGTCTCTCAAACACTGCTGGAATGACTTTGTGTCAAACAAGCCGTTTGTTTGTGAGACTCTGGTGAGGACGATCGTTCACATTCTCAGAGAACATCAGCTACCATGTTTTGTTTTGTTTTTTTGACCATGTGGTGCGCTTCACTGGACAGGATCCAGCACGCGGGTGTCTGAGTGTTGAGGACTTGTCCAGGTTATGGATGCTGGATCTCATACCTTGCTGTTCTTCATCTGTCCAACAGGGGGTGCCAGTGCTGATCATAGGACATCACATTCTGTATGGGAAGCAGGTCAAGCTGGAGAAACCCTATGCTGTCCTCACCAAACATTCCACCCACCAACATTCCCAGGTCACCATGGAAACAGAGGAGGAGGCGCCCTCCTCCACCTCATACACGGTGTCTGCCCTCATCAAACGGAAACTCATATTCAAGACGCGGCCAAAACCCATCATCACCAATGTCCCCAAGAAAGTATAGCAAGTCTGACTTCATCACTGGTTCCGAAGAGGACTCAGACCCCTTTCTGGACTGCTGTAGTGGACAATTCATCAAAATGTCCTTACTGAGCCCGATTTAGGAAGTTTAGTGTTTTACCTCATAGTTTAAGCCATAAAAAGTCAAACCGTAAAGTTATAAAAAAACAAACTTTTTAAACCGCTCAGTTCTCTGCAACAGCTTCAGACATGTCCAGCAGGTGGCAGTGTTCAGATGGTGGTAGGCAGTTCAAACTGTTAATTTTCCGTTGATCCAGCGCATCAAAGTTAAACTTTAATCCATTTATCCTCATTGTGTCATTTTTTACTTTGTTGATCAACAAGATGAGGACAGTGAGTTTTTGAGATACAGTAAAACTCGCCTAAACCGTCATCGTATAAACCGGATATTTGCACTCACCGGACAAAAGCAACAGACCCAAGGCTTTGTGTAGGTTTCCATGTAATAAACACCACATATAACGGATTTTGTATAACGGATTTTCGCTCACATCAGACAAAACGTCCTGCTGCATCAAAGTGTTTCCCTTAAAATCTCCTTGCATGTATTGGACACAGCAGTCTGGATGTGCCCCATAACAGAGGTACAAAATGAAGTTCAGCAGTACTGTATTTCTGTCATTAAAAGCCCGGCTGTTTATTTTTTCAAACCTTGTTCAGACACGGGACCTAAACGAGGCAGGATGTAATTCAAGGTCGGTGATTAAATTGCTGCTTGCTGCCTGCACTGTAATATGGTGTTAAGTTTCACACGTCTCTGGGTTTGACGAACCAAACCGCTTTAGATCAGAGCCCTCTGTGGGGCTGAGAACCCTCCCCAGAGCCTGACAGGCACCTGCTAAATGACGGAGACTGCAAAGGGCTGTGATTGGTCACTTTTCTGTTTTCACTCCTTCCTCTCCCGTCATATTTAAAAGTTTTTGCAGTGCGCACACTGACTACATTTCAATCATAGATCAAATATGTTTGGCAGAAGAGTCCGCAAATATGACCAACTTTACAACAGCGTCTCAAACGTCATTGCATGGCCACAGAGTTACAGAGCTGGAGAAGCATATAGTAGTGTTCAGAATAATAGTAGTGCTATGTGACTAAAAAGATTAATCCAGGTTTTGAGTATATTTCTTATTGTTTCATGGGAAACAAGGTACCAGTAGATTCAGTAGATTCTCACAAATCCAACAAGACCAAGCATTCATGATATGCACACTCTTAAGGCTATGAAATTGGGCTATTAGTAAAAAAAAAAAAAAAAAAAAGTAGAAAAGGGGGTGTTCACAATAATAGTAGCATCTGCTGTTGACGCTACAAACTCAAAACTATTATGTTCAAACTGCTTTTTTAGCAATCCTGTGAATCACTAAACTATTATTTAGTTGTATAACCACAGTTTTTCATGATTTCTTCACATCTGCGAGGCATTAATTTTGTTGGTTTGGAACCAAGATTTTGCTGGTTTACTAGTGTGCTTGGGGTCATTGTCTTGTTGAAACACCCATTTCAAGGGCATGTCCTCTTCAGCATAAGGTAACATGACCTCTTCAAGTATTTTGACATATCCAAACTGATCCATGATACCTGGTATGCGATATATAGGCCCAACACCATAGTAGGAGAAACATGCCCATATCATGATGCTTGCACCACCATGCTTCACTGTCTTCACTGTGAACTGTGGCTTGAATTCAGAGTTTGGGGGTCGTCTCACAAACTGTCTGCGGCCCTTGGACCCAAAAAGAACAGTTTTACTCTCATCAGTCCACAAAATATTCCTCCATTTCTCTTTAGGCCAGTTGATGTGTTTTTTGGCAAATTGTAACCTCTTCTGCACATCTTTTATTTAACAGAGGGACTTTGCGGGGGATTCTTGCAAATAAATCAGCTTCACACAGGCATCTTCTAACTGTCACAGCACTTACAGGTAACTCCAGACTGTCTTTGATCATCCTGGAGCTGATCAATGGGTGAGCCTTTGCCATTCTGGTTATTCTTCTATCCATTTTGATGGTTGTTTTCTGTTTTCTTCCACGCGTCTCTGTTTTGTTTTGTTTTTTTGTCCATTTTAAAGCATTGGAGATCATTGTAGATGAACAGCGTATAATTTTTTGCACCTGTATGTAAGTTTTCCCCTCTCCAATCAACTTTTTAATCAAACTACACTGTTCTTCTGAACAATGTCTTGAACGTCCCATTTTCCTCAGGCTTTCAAAGAGAAAAGCATGTTCAACAGGTGCTGGCTTCATCCTTAAATAGGAGACACCTGATTCACACCTGTTTGTTCCACAAAATTGACGAACTCACTGACTGAATGCCACACTACTATTATTGTGAACACCCCCTTTTCTACTTTTTTTTTTTTTTTTTACTAATAGCCCAGTTTCATAGCCTTAAGAGTGTGCATATCATGAATGCTTGGTCTTGTTGGATTTGTGAGAATCTACTGGTACCTTGTTTCCCATGTAACAATAAGAAATACACTCAAAACCTGGATTAATCTTTTTAGTCACATAGCACTACTATTATTCTGAAAACTACTGTAAATCAGGCTTTAGGATTTTAAGGTACGACTCTGCAGCGGACTTAGAAAAAAGAGTGACTCGACCAAATTTATAATGCACATAATGTCCGGCGGCGTTTATTTTTTCAGAGGAAGTTTTGACCCAGACATTAAATGAGGCAGGTCCCGATTCAAGATCAGTGTTTTAATCAAGGAAATGCATGAGCCTAATTGGTGCTGGAGATTCCCCGTAGATTGTTTAGCACCTCCTGACTGGAACTAATCGGTTACATACATATAACTGATTTAGTCCATTTTATACATATAGCAGATTTAGATTATAATGGACAAAATTCGCTGGTCCACCTGAATCCATTATATGGAAGTTTTGCTGTATTGTGTTGATGAACTGGACTCATTCGTTCATCGATATTCATTCACTGCTGTTTACAGGCCACGTGCTGAGGTTTTGGGAACAGTGCTGGCTGAGGAAAGCCGGATGTTGTGCTCATCATTAGAGTAGCTGAGCAGAAGGGGAGATGATGGTCCAGGGGTGAAGTGTTGGGCTTCAGACCAAAGGATCCTCGGTTGAAACCCCAGCCAGAGTTTCCAAGATTTATCTTCTTTTGTTCCTTCTACATGGAAATTTTTGTTCATGAATGAATAAAGAAAAGTAACCATGACCAGAAAATCACTAAGGGCCCTTTGGCAAGGTACCTAATCCCCGAGTTGCTCCCGGTGTGTAGTGAGTGCCTCGCATGGCAGCACCCTGACATCGGTGTGTGAGTGTGTCTGTGTGAATGGGTGAATGTGAAGCGTCACTGTAAAGCGCCTGGGGCGTCTGATGCAGATGGAAAAGTGCTATATACATGCAGTCCCTTTACCATTTAAAAGACGAGTGTGACACCTGTAGATCCTTTTTCTAACGTGTGTTAAATGTTTATCTGTAATTGTGTCTGTAATGTCAGTTTTGGTTGACCATCTCCAGTGTTGGTTTTTTCTTTTCTTTTTTACTTCCCAGTAAAACGTAAAACCTCTCAGATGGGGAAAAACAATCAGTTTATTCTGTGAAAAAAAAAAAAAGCAATGATTTTGAGTGACTGCTGCATGAGATGGTGGTGCACGGGACAGCCACGTGGCTGCGGCTGTCTTCTAAAACATGAGTAGCAAACTTCATGACGATCACACATCAAAATAGAGCCCCGCGTTCGCAGAGCGCAAACCTCCACCAACACCAGACATCAATTCAACAAAATTTTACTCTGGAAAAACTTTTCATGTTCAAAGCCCTGTTAGAATGTGTTTTCATAAGATAAAGTTTGTTTTTTGTTTTTTTTTTTTTCCAACTTTTTCAGTTTCTGAATTCTTTTTCGGATAATTTTCATAGAACATTGGTTATTTCTGCTGTGCACAATTTGTCATTGCTTTTTGGCACTTGTTTCTGACTGATAACTGGAAGACAAACAGGGATAAAAGTGGAACCTCTGTCCAATTTTGGTGGTGTCGTTAACTCCAGAACAGCAAAAATGAGACTGAGGCACTTTTGATTGAGATATAACGCAAAATCTACACCAAATGGACTTTTCAATATTAAAATCAAATGTCCACAAAATCCCCAATCCAGATCAGATCTGGTGTCACCAACTGAATGATATCCCTTAAAAATCGGTCCGTCCTGCCTTCACTGCGCATGCGTCATTTCAGACCACAGCAGTGTCATTTCTGCGTGTTTACCGCGGTGCACCGATTATCGCCTCGTTTCTACTTCAAACTGCACTCCAGTCTTCTATGTCAGTGACAGATAACTGAAGCTTTCGTACAACAATCATTTCCACATAAATTCAGCATTATTTCGTAATAAAAGGTGGTGGAGTGATCAGAGCGCCTCAGCAGCACGTCTGAGTCTGACTCTCTGAGTCTGACTCTGCATCCAAAGTTATCAAAGGGCATAATGTGATTATTAACCAAAAGATGGCAAAATAAAACATCTTAAATCATTCTACAGTCTGCAACACCAGATAAAACTTTGTCAGTCAATGGAATTGAATTTATATTTACGTATTCAGCACACAGATGAACAATAACAAACTCACAAAAAGAACAACTTAACAGTCAACCTGTGGGGCCAAAAGGGAGAAGGCAGAAGCCAAGCTTATAAATACCCTCCCCTTATACCTCAGAAAATAAAGAATGTGTATACATACACTCAACAAAAATATAAACGCAACACTTTTGGTTTTGCTCCCATTTTGTATGAGATGAACTCAAAGATCTAAAACTTTTTCCACATACACAATATCACCATTTCCCTCAAATATTGTTCACAAACCAGTCTAAATCTGTGATAGTGAGCACTTCTCCTTTGCTGAGATAATCCATCCCACCTCACACGTGTGCCATATCAAGATGCTGATTAGACACCATGATTAGTGCACAGGTGTGCCTTAGACTGCCCACAATAAAAGGCCACTCTAAAAGGTGCAGTTTTGTTTTATTGGGGGGGATACCAGTCAGTATCTGGTGTGACCACCATTTGCCTCATGCAGTGCAACACATCTCCTTCACATAGAGTTGATCAGGTTGTCAATTGTGGCCTGTGGAATGTTGGTCCACTCCTCTTCAATGGCTGTGCGAAGTTGCTGGATATTGGCAGGAACTGGTACACGCTGTCGTATACGCCGGTCCAGAGCATACCAAACATGCTCAATGGGTGACATGTCCGGTGAGTATGCCGGCCATGCAAGAACTGGGACATTTTCAGCTTCCAAGAATTGTGTACAGATCCTTGCAACATGGGGCCGTGCATTATCCTGCTGCAACATGAGGTGATGGTCTTGGATTGGCACAACAATGGGCCTCAGGATCTCGTCACGGTATCTCTGTGCATTCAAAATGCCATCAATAAAATGCACCTGTGTTCTTCATCCATAACAGACGCCTGCCCATACCATAACCCCACCGCCACCATGGGCCACTCGATCCACCACATTGACATCAGAAAACTGCTCACCCACACGACGCCACACACACTGTCTGCCATCTGCCCTGAACAGTGTGAACCGGGATTCATCCGTGAAGAGAACACCTCTCCAACGTGCCAAATGCCAGCAAATGTGAGCATTTGTCCACTCAAGTCGGTTACGACGACGAACTGGAGTCAGGTCGAGACCCCGATGAGGACGACGAGCATGCAGATGAGCTTCCCTGAGACGGTTTCTGACAGTTTGTGCAGAAATTCTTTGGTTATGCAAACCGATTGTTTCAGCAGCTGTCCGAGTGGCTGGTCTCAGACGATTTTGGAGGTGAACATGCTGGATGTGGAGGTTCTGGGCTGGTGTGGTTACACGTGGTCTGCGGTTGTGAGGCTGGTTGGATGTACTGCCAAATTCTCTGAAACGCCTTTGGAGACGGCTTATGGTAGAGAAATGAACATTCAATACACGAGCAACAGCTCTGGTTGACATTCCTGCTGTCAGCATGCCAATTGCACGCTCCCTCAAATCTTGCGACATCTGTGGCATTGTGCTGTGTGACAGAACTGCACCTTTCAGAGTGGCCTTTTATTGTGGGCAGTCTAAGGCACACCTGTGCACTAATGGTGTCTAATCAGCATCTTGATATGGCACACCTGTGAGGTGGGATGGATTATCTCAGCAAAGGAGAAGTGCTCACTATCACAGATTTAGACTGGTTTGTGAACAATATTTGAGGGAAATGGTGATATTGTGTATGTGGAAAAAGTTTTAGATCTTTGAGTTCATCTCATACAAAATGGGAGCAAAACCAAAAGTGTTGCGTTTATATTTTTGTTGAGTTTATATTTTTGTTGAGTGTATATATAAATATATATACTCATAACAATACCAGAAAAGAAAAGAACAAAAAAACAATGTGCATGAATCTTAAAATTAATCAATGCACAAAAAATTCAAAACACAACCAAAAAAAGCAATAGTACACAATAACAAAATCAGTAAACCTAATTCTTCAAACTATAATGAGTAATTTTATTATTTTTGTAAAGCACTTTAAAGGTGACTAAGTAATCTAATATTATCAGGACAATTATTCCAAATGTCAACACCTTTAACAGAAACAATTACTTTTTTATGGTAGTTTGGATCTTTAATTTCTCCATCCTACATAACACTGTCAAACATGAAAGAAACCTTTTTTGACAGAATTATTTTGAAAATTGCAGGGGTTGTGGCCAAGTGGTTAATGCGCTTGGTTTCAGTGCAGAAGGTTCCTGGTTCAAATCCCACCCCTGCCACTGCCACATTTCTCCATGTAATGTGGAGTTGCATCAGGAAGGGCATCCGGCGTAAAACCTGTGCCAATTCAACATGCAGATCCTTGGATTTGCTGTGGCGACCTCAAGTGCGAAACAAGGGAGCAGTCGAAGGGACTTACTATGAATTTTTGAAAATTAATTCAGTGTTAAAGACGGATTTTTCCATTATTTTTTCTGACTTTGACCTTTGACCTTGAAAATTGAATCGCTCCTTTCCTATCAGGATATGAATCTTCCGTAAAAAAAATTCCTAACAATGTATGAAAAGTTGTGGGCTCTGAGCTGCTCACTTACAAACAAACAAACAAATGGGTTAAAACATGAAGCATCAGGCAGCACTTGAGTGCCACTGTGTGGGTATAGTCTGATGGTACATAGAGTGCCGTGTCGGGTCCAGTACTGAGGTGAAGCAGTAAGTCTCACTGGATCATCCTCCAGAAAAGACAATAAACCTGAAGCCGCTCTGGAGGTGTCTTTGTGTTGGACGGCTGGGGCCTGTTGTTGGCCTGATGTGAGTTGGTTGACAGGAGTGTGGACGGCAGCATGTGAGGTTTTTCCCACACGGTGTCTTTTCTCTGGATCTGTGATGGTGTGACAGTGACACGGCTGAGAGCTGTGGAAGAGGTTAAAGGTCATCGCCAGGGTCACCACAGGTTGAAGAGTGTGTCCTTTGCAAGGTTGGGTAGGATTACTTTGAAAGAATACATGTGGATTACATGTACGTATGTACATACATTTGGATGACTTGTAATCCGATTACTTTTGGATTATATTTCAAAGTAATCCTACCCAGCCCTGGTCCTCTGAGGGCCATCGGCACGTGCCTGTCCTCATGAACTGACCCCGGGGTGAAGATGTGAAGGTTCGTGCGCAGAGACGCTCTGCTGGTTATTTCTGCAGATGAGGAACATCTCGACGTGTTCAGCGTGTTTTTCTATCAACCAGAATAAATCATGACCCCCCCCCCCGCCCACGTGGTGGCGGTAATGAGCCGTCAGCTGGTTTGCAAGTTGTCATTTTTAAAGAGGGCGAAGGAGGAGGCGTCACGTGGTATCAATGTTGAGGCGGAAATGAAAGTTGATTAACAACAGAAGGAGAACACGGCTGCAGAAGGTTTGTAAAACACGGTTTGGACTCTGATTGTGTCTCCTGTCAGCTGCCGGAGCGCTTCGTGACGCCGGCGGCGGAGCTGTCAGCGCCGCCGCATGGCTGTGGCTGACACGGCAGCTTTTAATCAGGCTAACTGCGTCAGCTAGCAGCTCGTCCTGACTGCGGGGTTCTGCGCGAGCGCCGCGCGGTGACGTCACAGTTCCCGCTGTTTCACTGGTCTGCGTGACGTTTTTGTAATGACGCATGAAGTGATGCTGCTTCTGGCACCTTCAGACGTCATAAAGTCTCCAGAGTGGCTGCAGGAGCCAGAACCAATTGGCCTGAAGGTTGTTTAGCAGCTAGTTTTTAACAACCCGGAGGAGGTTCCAGTGGCGTGTGCGATCGGCCTGTGCAAATTTAACCAACAAATAATCTGATGACAGCACAGAGTTTTGTTAATCGCTGTGAGGTGTTTGAGATGAACAGTTCTCATTTGTTTTGCTCACTTCCTCATAATTAGCGAGACACACGCTAACAAAGCTTCAGCTAATTAGCCCACCTGTCCGTATCACTTTAAAGGTCTTGTCAAGCTTTACAATCCCCCGAGGCCTCAGTGTGCCCATCGCAACGTTTGCAGGAGATCATGTTCAGACCGTAAGCTAACTTTGACAGGAAGTTAAAGAAACTTGAAGAATACTCTTCTTTGGGGGGGTGCCCACTTTGTTATTGCTTCTTTCTGGTGGTTGATACAACCCCTGGCAAAAATTATGGAATCACCGGCCTCGGAGGATGTTCATTCAGTTTAATTTTGTAGAAAAAAAGCAGATCACAGACATGACACAAAACTAAAGTCATTTCAAATGGCAACTTTGTGGCTTTAAGAAACACTATAAGAAATCAAGAAAAAAGATTGTGGCAGTCAGTAACGGTTACTTTTTTAGACCAAGCAGAGGGAAAAAATATGGAATCACTCAATTCTGAGGAAAAAAATTATGGAATCACCCTGTAAATTTTCATCCCCAAAACTAACACCTGCATCAAATCACATCTGCTCGTTGATATTGACCCTACGTGTCTTTTTGCAAGGAATGTTTTCACAGTTTTTGCTCTATGGCAAGATGCATTATCATCTTGAAAAATGATTTCATCATCCCCAAACATCCTTTCAATTGTCCAAAATATCAATGTAAACTTGTGCATTTATTGATGATGTAATGACAGCCATCTCCCCAGTGCCTTTACCTGACATGCAGCCCCATATCATCAATGACTGTGGAAATTTACATGTTCTCTTCAGGCAGTCATCTTTATAAATCTCATTGGAACGGCACCAAACAAAAGTTCCAGCATCATCACCTTGCCCAGTGCAGATTCGAGATTCATCACTGAATATGACTTTCATCCAGTCATCCACAGTCCACGATTGCTTTTCCTTAGCCCATTGTAACCTTGTTTTTTCTGTTTAGGTGTTAATGATGGCTTTCGTTTAGCTTTTCTGTATGTAAATCCCATTTCCTTTAGGCGGTTTCTTACAGTTCGGTGACAGACGTTGACTCCAGTTTCCTCCCATTCGTTCCTCATTTGTTTTGTTGTGCATTTTTCAATTTTTGAGACATATTGCTTTAAGTTTTCTGTCTTGATGCTTTGATGTCTTCCTTGGTCTACCAGTATGTTTGCCTTTAACAACCTTCCCATGTTGTTTGTATTTGGTCCAGAGTTTAGACACAGCTGACTGTGAACAACCAACATCTTTTGCAACATTGCGTGATGATTTACCCTCTTTTAAGAGTTTGATAATCCTCTCCTTTGTTTCAATTGACATCTCTCGTGTTGGAGCCATGATTCATGTCAGTCCACTTGGTGCAACAGCTCTCCAAGGTGTGATCACTCCTTTTTAGATGCAGACTAACGAGCAGATCTGATTTGATGCAGGTGTTAGTTTTGGGGATGAAAATTTACAGGGTGATTCCATAATTTATTACTCAGAATTGAGTGATTCCATATTTTTTCCCTCTGCTTGGTCTAAAAAAGTAACCGTTACTGACTGCCACAATCTTTTTTCTTGATTTCTTATAGTGTTTCTTAAAGCCAGAAAGTTGCCATTTGAAATGACTTTAGTTTTGTGTCATGTCTGTGATCTGCTTTTTTTTCTACAAAATTAAACAACTGAATGAACATCCTCCGAGGCCGGTGATTCCATAATTTTTGCCAGGGGTTGTACTATGAAAAAGATGTTTGGGAGATTTTTTTTGTAGATCCACTCACATGTGGTTCAGAAGGCACGTGAGCTGCAGATAAGTTGCACAGTGTACATGTGTGATTCTGTGTAATGGTGACTTGATTTTAAAGTCATAATAACTGATCATGTTGATGCAGTCACAGTTAAAAAAAAAATGGAGAAAAGGGGCTTCCCTTCACATTATATAAGCAGGGTGGTGGCCAAGTGATTTGTGCACTTGATTTCAGTGCAAAAGGTTCCTGGTTCAAAACCATGTAATGTATAGTTGCATCAGGAAGGGCATCCGGTGTAAAACTTGTGCCAAATCAATATGCAAATCCACTTCAGCTCTGCTGTGGTGAGTGAAAACAAATTTATAAAAAATAGGAAAGTTATTCCAGTGGGGCATTTTATTTAAAACTTTTATCTTTTTTCAGAATCAAAACATTTTTACAACCGTGTCGACTCACAGTTTTTACTCTTAATAAAAAGTGACTTTAAAAATGTGTAACTTTTATTTTTTTTTAAGATAGAAAACCAATTGAGTATTGAACTGAACAGTACCTGTGTAATAGTACTCATCTTTTGTTTTGACCACAAATTACAAACAGATGATTTTTTTAATTATCCCCTGAAATGAGAAATAAAATGAAGGAATTTACAGTGCTGAAAAAACTGAGCCTTTATTAAATCCATTGTTTCATAACAACTCATTAAAGATTAATATCCATCAAAATATGACCAGGAACATTTGTTAAAATTTCAAACAACCTCAGTTGAAATATGTCACTATTTAGAAATAATAATTAATAATGATAATAATGATGATGATGATTTCTAACTTGGTGCTTCAGTTAATAATAAGTTCAATTGAGGATCTGCATAACTGTAAGACTTCAGTTCCAGTGTCTTGTTTTCCAAGTTGTTGTTTTTCATGTGTAAATGCAGTATTGTAATATATTTTCAAACAATCAAACAATGTTTCTGGTAGAAATGGCTGAGGAAGTTAATTTATTACTACAGCATCTACCAGTAATGTGATTTAAGTGGGGAAATGTGAATAATTATATTGCAGTACAATTTAGGTTTACACCCCAAAGCACTCAACTTGTGCTCCTAAAATTTCAGTAAGGGGGCTACATTGCTGCTACTAAAAATTTAATCTGGAGCCCTGCACCCTTCTGGACAGTGGTCATGTTCAGTTTCATGCAGAACAACCATTGGCACCAATAAAAGGATATACTGCAGTTAGTTTGGCCATTGGCAGATATTTTTATTGCATGAGCTGGTCGATACTTAAGGACATGTTAGCCTTAGGGGCTAATTTATAACCACACAGAATGTAATATTTTGAGCTTCAGTGGTTCCTGAGATATTGCAATGCTTCTGCTATAATAATGCCCTCTGTGGACGGAATGTCACCAAATTTGGCATGCATCTTATTTGAATTACTGCTCGACAACAGAGCAGTTTACAAGAGCACGAAGTTCTTCACAGTTTTCCTAATTTTACCAGTAAACTGCAGCAGGTTGATGCATTTGGCTTTAAAGTGTACAGAATTTTCTACCCACTAAGTGGTGGTATTTCCACCTCAGTGCTGCTGTGTCACATTTTTGACTCAACCATTAGATTAGAGATAGAACTTTATTAATTCCTTGGGAAGACTCCCTCAGGGAAATTGAGGTTCCAGCAGCATTGTATAGCAGCACACAGAGTAAGAAGCACACAGAGTATCAAAAGTGAAAGTAAAAAATGGTTTGCAATTATAAATGCCAGAAATACTGCTCCCTAATGGTGTACTGGCTACTACTGTTCCTCTCCTTAAATGGTGAATGGACTGCATTTATATAGCACTTTTCCATCTGCAACAGATGTTCAAAGCACTTTACAATAATGCCTCACATTCACGCCAGTGTGAGGGTGCTGACTTAAAAGGTACTCACTACGCACGGGAGCAACTAGGGGATTAAGGACCTTGCCCAAAGGCCCTTAGTGATTTTCTGGTCAAGCTAGGATTTGACCCGAGGATCCTGTGGTCTCAAACTCAACGCTTAACCACAAGACCATCGCTTCTCCTCCTCCTCCTCTCCTTCCCGTCCTCTGTCTTCCTGTTACTCCTCCTCCCCCTGAGTAAGGAGTTGTACAGTCTGATGGCCTGAGGGACAAAGGAGTTTTTCAGTCTGTTGGTCCTGCACTTTGGAAGGAGCAGAAGAGTCCTCTGGTTGCTGATGACGGTGTGCAGCGGGTGACTGGCATCGTCCATAATGTCCATTTTTAGATCAGGAGCTAAGTGGAACAAGGAGTTGGACTACCAACATGACCTGGGTTTGATTCCTGGTCACACTACCTATCTGTGTTCTTGAACAAGTCCTTTCACCTGCGTCCTCGCAGTGCTCCCAGCTGTACATGGGTCCTGGCCTTCGCTGGGGAAGGAAGCTGTGATGGACTGGTGTCGTCAGCTTGTGTTCAATTCATTAACTTAGTGCCAAAGGGTGGTTCCATATTAGAAAGTGAAATATTGATTAAAAAAAGGAATGTGTTGAAAACTGTACAAAAAACAAACAAACAAAATATCACGTGAATTAGAATAAAACAGGTTTTCATCAGGAGCTTGATTAAAAAAATCTATGTTGTGGACTCCAGAAATGTTCTTGTTCCTAATTGTCAAAAAAAAAAAAATTACTTTTTGTTTTTCTCCCACTAATGTGCAAAATATGTGGGTCTTAAAACATCCCAGTGTTACGAGTATGTACAGTAATGTTTGTACAGAAATACATTCTTGATTATCTGCCTGAATTTACTGAATGACAGTTTGTGTTATTTAGGTTGGCCTTGGTGGGTGTGTCCCATACGCCACCACACAAAGTCAGGTCTAATGTTACCGGCTCAGACATTTATTAACCATATGTTAGCAGATTTGCTTGGATTAATTGCATATAATTAAGATTTCAAATTTGTGGTATATGCCACATCGTGTGGCTTTAAGGAAAATATATCCATTTAGATTGATTATATTACTGATTGTACTGCAGTTTATTTTCAGATATAATAGGCCTTCACCAAAAAAGTAAAGCAGCTTAATTTGTTTTAAAAAATGAATTGATGAATTGCGATAAATTTGTTGATCCAGCTGAAAACCAAATGATTACTGCAGTTTCATGAATAGCCCATAGAGGGCTTGAATTCAGGCTGGATGCCTAGAAGACAAATCTGAATAAATTTCTAGCCAGGCAAGTAATAGGTGCTCTCAGGTATTAGATTATTGATAATGTAACTTCTATTTCTGGTAAATTAGCATGAAGTGGATGGAAAAGGAATTTTGACAGTTGTGTTTAAAAAATATAGGCAAACTGTCAACAATATTTGAAAATGATAGCAAGTTGCAAGCTCCTAAGAATATCTAAGGCCAAGGCAACATCTGATTTAGCTTTTTGGTGAGTGGTGTGTTATTATCTATGAAGATGAACAATTTCCTCTCTGAGTCATGCATTGTCAGATTTGGGGTTCCGCAGGGTTCTGTTTTAGGTCCACTGTTTTCATTGTATCGAACACCGCTGGGTTGCTTTCTCTGTGTTTTTCAGTTGGATTTCCATTGTTATGCTGATAATCTGCAATTGTATATCCTGTTGACTATGAATGATGCCTCTGAAACAGCTAAGTTGGGGCCTGTCTAACTGCTGCAAAGTGCTGGTTATCAGGAAATTTCCTGCTCCTTAACTCAGCCAAGACAGAAATGCTCATTATTGGACCTGCAAAAGAGTTGCCTTTATGATTGTGGATGATTGTGTTATTCATTGCAAAGATGAAGTTAAAAATGTTGGTGTGTTAGTTTTTTTTTTTTTTTTTGACAAAACACTTTCCTTTCATTCTCATATTAAGGAGGTTGAGAAACATTGCTAAGGTTAGACCTGCCTTGTCTTTTAAGGATGCTAAGATCCACTCTTTTGTGACTTCATGATAGGATTATTGTAATGCCCTTTTATCTGGTCCAAAGAGGACTACTCAAGGTCTTCAGAATGCAGCAGCTGGTATCCTGACCAGAGCTGGCAAATTTGAACACATCACTCCATTGCTGGCTTCTCTTTATTGGCTCCCAGTTCAGGTTAGAGCAGATTTTAAAGTGCTCCTTCTTACTTATAAAATTGTTAATGGTTTAGCGCCATCTGTATTATAATCACCAAGTGGCCTGTGTGTGTGTGCGTGTGTATGGGTTTGATCACGGAGAAACTGGGCAGAGCTGCAGGGTTCTCACCTGCGTTAAAATAAAAATTACACTGCAGTTGGGCCGTTACGTTGTTTTTGAGGGTGTCTGACGGGAAAATAATCATTTCTCTATGTTGATCTTGGACCCGCTGGTTCTGATTTAGATTTTTATTTATTCGTCATTAATGTGCATTTTTTTGTGGGGCAGC
Source organism: Thalassophryne amazonica (assembly GCF_902500255.1). NCBI lineage: Eukaryota > Metazoa > Chordata > Actinopteri > Batrachoidiformes > Batrachoididae > Thalassophryne > Thalassophryne amazonica. Next base: position 5,610,998 of record NC_047110.1, read on the forward strand.
CCACGATGAGGTTCTCTGCCGTGGACTGGAACATTAATATCTCCTGCTTTTCTGGTTCCTAAACTAAGGTTACTGTCCCTCATGAAAATAATAATGATAATGATACTACCCCCCACTCCGTATGTGTTGTGGGATTTGCGCTGGCTCTCTGCCAAGTAAAAGTAAAGCGACGGATCATTCTGGAATCAGTATCTTCAAAGTGAATCGCCGCTTTTAATTCAAATGACACCTCTTTCCAAACGTTGTTAAACAGACAAACATACTACAACCGACCAAAACTGTTTATCCCCAAAATGAAATGTCCTCTGTTCCATCGGGGAGAACTTATTCAGGTGCCACAGTCTCAGCGCACCCCCAGTCTGAGCACAGCTGCCCTGCAGGTGTGAGTATTGTAGGGGAGACTGGTGTAACAGTATAACTTCCCACCCTGGATAGCTAGGATATCCTAGGACATCTTACCACCCACACTGGAAATCTTCCACCCCACTCAGCAGAGACAACATTCCAACTTTCCACTCTTGGAATTAACTCCAAAATGAGTTTAGACTGAAAGAGCTAGTGCCACTTAACACTTTTAAATCACTCTTGAAACAAACCTGTAGATGTTTTACCTGATTGTATTAGCTCCTTCAAGTGTCAGTTTTCTATGTAAATGTAACTGTGTGTGTAACTCTGCTCTGCCTCTTGGCTAGGACACTCTTGAAAAAGTGATTCCTAATCTCAGTGAGTTTTATCCTGGTTAAATAAAAGGTTAAAAAAAATCCTACAGGGCAGCACTGATTAACCCAAACTGTGATAATCAGGATAGAGCAACCTTTAAACTCTATATTTCATGGATGTTTTATGGTCCCAGATGAAGCAGTTTGATTGATGGTGAATGATATTCATATTCTTTCTGTATGTATCTATAGCTCTCTACAATAGTAATACTTCCAATTCTGAAGTATCTTTAAATCCTCCTTCCAAATATACTCTACAAATATATGGACCTGATTGACAACCTGAAATATGTGATGTGATGGAAAATACTCCAGTTTAGTTTTGCATAAAATATCCACAGTATATGTACAGAACACACAGCAGTGTGTGTGCACACACACACAAACACATAAACACAGACACAATAGTATGCAAAGAAACATATGTTTAAGAAACATAATGAAAATGAGGGGCCCATAATGTCTGCCACTTTTCTCAAATCTCTTTTGTACAAGCTAGGTCATAAATATAAAGAGTGAAATGAAAAGATTAATAAATGGAATAGTTTTGATTGTGTTGAATGTTTGGTCTCCAAAGTAAAAGTCAAACAAGGTTGATGTCCATTGGATACTATGACAGGTGACCAGGGCTGGACTGGGGAAATTTTGCAGGCCGGGCATTTTTAACCAAGACCAGGCCACCACCAGGTATCGAAGGGGAAAAAATTAAGCCTGCTGTGACAGTGTGGGGTTTTTTTTTTTTTTTTTTTGGTCCCTTAACCGATCAATGTGCACCAGGAGACACATACATTTTAACACTATAAGAATCATTATGAAAAGTTCTCCCGAAATATAGTTATCATAGGCTTATCAAAAGTACGATCTATTGACAGTAGGTCACATTACTTTTTAGACATAATAAGCCATCATTTCATTTAGCCTTGTTACTTAAATTTAGAAATAGAAATTATATAAAAACATTTGTTATAGAAATACTGTAGGCTATACTATAAATAATATATCATTACTTGTGTGATACAATTCATCATATAAAGCAAGAAATGACTGGATGACTGGACCAATGACTGGATACAAAGGTTGAACTTTTGAAACTGCAATACACAAAAAGGCAACAAGATGGAGACAGTTGTCTATCTCACTACAAGCTACAAGTAACATCAAGGATTTCTTTTATTACTAATTTGTGTTGCTATAAAACTTAGAGAATGACTCTCAATTTAAAGTAAAATGTTAGGTATGTGAAATTCTGCCAGGACTTGGGAAAATACATTTTAGACAGGGACGCCGTTATACCACGCCACCGCACTGCAGACTGTGCAAAACAGCATACTTCATATGACCGACGCACGACCGTCATACAAATAGAATAAAGAAACAACCTGGCGGTGGCAGCATGGTAGCTAGCCATGCACACCATTTGCACAGGTTACATTGCTAGGCTAGGTTACGTGACTGGCAGAGTTAGCACGAATGAAAATAATATCTAACCTTAATTCATATCTGAGTGACCCAGTTAGACAGCACTTTACTTCGGACCAGAAGATCAGAATGTCTCTCTCACACACAGATGTCTGATTTATGAACAAGTTAGGTTGCTGTTCATCAATTATTAGCTGAAGTTAACCTTCACTTACCGTCATGGCCATAGTGGTCCCCACCTCGTCCACCTGTTGAACTTCTTCTCCGCCACTTGTTGAGGCTGCCTGCCGCAGATGTGGATGCTCAGCGTCCACGCGAAGCAAACATGTCTGTTATTTTAAGACATTTTGCAGCATCTGCCTGAAGGGCTACTCTCTTCTGATCCCTGGCTCTTTCAGCGCCACCTTTCCTCTTCTTGCCACCATCCATATCGCTTGTTATTGCTCTGTCCGGCATTGGCGCACTGTGTAGCCCAACCGAGGCCTGAGATGGAGGGGTAATTGGCCTGCCCGTCACCTCATTGGTCCAGGCCACAATCAATCATGACTAAAGGGCCGATCTACCAGTTTATGCACCAATAGGAGGGTTTATATACTGGTATCCAGTGTTGCCACAGTTACTTTGAAAAAGTAATCTGATTACTGATTACTCCTTGAAAAGTAACTTAGTTTCTTTACTGATTACTCAATTGTAAAAGTAACTAAGTTAGATTACTAGTTACTTTTTAGTTACTTTCCCCAGCTGCCCACAACAACCCTCTGCCACCTCAACATGACAATGATACTTGTTTTGCCAGAACTCACTTTATAGTCACCCTTTCTTGACTTCAATGAAAATATATACTTGTTTTATAAAAAGTAAAATAAAGACCTCTTTCTTGACCTCATATTTAACTGTTGACAGCACAGTAACAGTAAAACTTGTAATTTCTAACCTACATTGTTAATAAATGTAACTATTAAATTCTTTCTAACATTTTTCTAACATTTAAATTTTCTCTAAACATTTTACTTGTCAAAATTATTATTATTTTAAGTAGTATTAGTAGTTGTAGTAAAAACAGGCTTCAAAACTGGACCTTTAATCTAGGGGTGTTGTGTGGGGGGGACATCCTTGCCCCACGCCCCCATCTGGATTCGCCCCTGCTTTGGCTTTTGAGCACAAAGAATGGATAACATTTATTTATGCAGAAAACATGACCAGATTTACAGGTAAGAAAGTTTTATTGTGTTTTCACATCATGTGGTCCTCAGAAAGAGAGTTTAGGTGCATTTGAGTGGAAAATAATGTTAGTTGTTGACGCGTCGCAGAGGATCAGCTGTTTTAATGTGCAGATACGGAGCAGCTCAGCTCTAAATAAAGTAGGAAAAAAAGCATAAAAATGTCTTTGTAAAGCTCAGTGCAGGTGTGCTGTTATCACCGCGCTTTAAGAGGTGACGACGAGTCGTAGCTGCTACAAAAAAAAAAAAAACGTGGATGAAAAGCTCACAGCTCGCTTTACTTCGTTTAAAAAAAAAATCTGCAGGTTAGTAGGCCATCAGGCCAGCGGGCAAATGCCCGGTGTGCAATACTATCAGTCCAGCGGTGCAGGTGACATATGTAACGTGATAACTAATCAATCAATCAATCAATTTTTTTATATAGCGCCAAATCACAACAAATAGTTGCCCCAAGGCGCTTTATATTGTAAGGCAAGGCCATACAATAATTATGTAAAACCCCAACGGTCAAAACGACCCCCTGTGAGCAAGCACTTGGCTACAGTGGGAAGGAAAAACTCCCTTTTAACAGGAAGAAACCTCCAGCAGAACCAGGCTCAGGGAGGGGCAGTCTTCTGCTGGGACTGGTTGGGGCTGAGGGAGAGAACCAGGAAAAAGACATGCTGTGGAGGGGAGCAGAGATCGATCACTAATGATTAAATGCAGAGTGGTGCATACAGAGCAAAAAGAGAAAGAAACAGTGCATCATGGGAACCCCCCAGCAGTCTACGTCTATAGCAGCATAACTAAGGGATGGTTCAGGGTCACCTGATCCAGCCCTAACTATAAGCTTAAGCAAAAAGGAAAGTTTTAAGCCTAATCTTAAAAGTGGAGAGGGTGTCTGTCTCCCTGATCTGAATTGGGAGCTGGTTCCACAGGAGAGGAGCCTGAAAGCTGAAGGCTCTGCCTCCCATTCTACTCTTACAAACCCTAGGAACTACAAGTAAGCCTGCAGTCTGAGAGCGAAGCGCTCTATTGGGGTGATATGGTACTACGAGGTCCCTAAGATAAGATGGGACCTGATTATTCAAAACCTTATAAGTAAGAAGAAGAATTTTAAATTCTATTCAAGAATTAACAGGAAGCCAATGAAGAGAGGCCAATATGGGTGAGATATGCTCTCTCCTTCTAGTCCCCGTCAGTACTCTAGCTGCAGCATTTTGAATTAACTGAAGGCTTTTTAGGGAACTTTTAGGACAACCTGATAATAATGAATTACAATAGTCCAGCCTAGAGGAAATAAATGCATGAATTAGTTTTTCAGCATCACTCTGAGACAAGACCTTTCTGATTTTAGAGATATTGCGTAAATGCAAAAAAGCAGTCCTACATATTTGTTTAATATGCGCTTTGAATGACATATTCTGATCAAAAATGACTCCAAGATTTCTCACAGTATTACTAGAGGTCAGGGTAATGCCATCCAGAGTAAGGATCTGGTTAGACACCATGTTTCTAAGATTTGTGGGGCCAAGTACAATAACTTCAGTTTTATCTGAGTTTAAAAGCAGGAAATTAGAGGTCATCCATGTCTTTATGTCTGTAAGACAATCCTGCAGTTTAGCTAATTGGTGTGTGTCCTCTGGCTTCATGGATAGATAAAGCTGGGTATCATCTGCGTAACAATGAAAATTTAAGCAATACCGTCTAATAATACTGCCTAAGGGAAGCATGTATAAAGTGAATAAAATTGGTCCTAGCACAGAACCTTGTGGAACTCCATAATTAACTTTAGTCTGTGAAGAAGATTCCCCATTTACATGAACAAATTGTAATCTATTAGACAAATATGATTCAAACCACCGCAGCGCAGTGCCTTTAATACCTATGGCATGCTCTAATCTCTGTAATAAAATTTTATGGTCAACAGTATCAAAAGCAGCACTGAGGTCTAACAGAACAAGCACAGAGATGAGTCCACTGTCCGAGGCCATAAGAAGATCATTTGTAACCTTCACTAATGCTGTTTCTGTACTATGATGAATTCTAAAACCTGACTGAAACTCTTCAAATAGACCATTCCTCTGCAGATGATCAGTTAGCTGTTTTACAACTACCCTTTCAAGAATTTTTGAGAGAAAAGGAAGGTTGGAGATTGGCCTATAATTAGCTAAGATAGCTGGGTCAAGTGATGGCTTTTTAAGTAATGGTTTAATTACTGCCACCTTAAAAGCCTGTGGTACATAGCCAACTAACAAAGACAGATTGATCATATTTAAGATCGAAGCATTAAATAATGGTAGGGCTTCCTTGAGCAGCCTGGTAGGAATGGGGTCTAATAAACATGTTGATGGTTTGGATGAAGTAACTAATGAAAATAACTCAGACAGAACAATCGGAGAGAAAGAGTCTAACCAAATACCGGCATCACTGAAAGCAGCCAAAGATAACGATACGTCTTTGGGATGGTTATGAGTAATTTTTTCTCTAATAGTTAAAATTTTGTTAGCACAGAAAGTCATGAAGTCATTACTAGTTAAAGTTAATGGAATACTCAGCTCAATAGAGCTCTGACTCTTTGTCAGCCTGGCTACAGTGCTGAAAAGAAACCTGGGGTTGTTCTTATTTTCTTCAATTAGTGATGAGTAGAAAGATGTCCTAGCTTTACGGAGGGCTTTTTTATAGAGCAACAGACTCTTTTTCCAGGCTAAGTGAAGATCTTCTAAATTAGTGAGACGCCATTTCCTCTCCAACTTACAGGTTATCTGCTTTAAGCTACGAGTTTGTGAGTTATACCACGGAGTCAGACACTTCTGATTTAAAGCTCTCTTTTTCAGAGGAGCTACAGCATCCAAAGTTGTCTTCAATGAGGATGTAAAACTATTGACGAGATACTCTATCTCCCTTACAGAGTTTAGGTAGCTACTCTGCACTGTGTTGGTATATGGCATTAGAGAACATAAAGATGGAATCATATCCTTAAACCTAGTTACAGCGCTTTCTGAAAGACTTCTAGTGTAATGAAACTTATTCCCCACTGCTGGGTAGTCCATCAGAGTAAATGTAAATGTTATTAAGAAATGATCAGACAGAAGGGAGTTTTCAGGGAATACTGTTAAGTCTTCTATTTCCATACCATAAGTCAGAACAAGAGCTAAGATATGATTAAAGTGGTGGGTGGACTCATTTACTTTTGAGCAAAGCCAGTAGAGTCTAATAATAGATTAAATGCAGTGTTGAGGCTGTCATTCTCAGCATCTGTGTGGATGTTAAAATCGCCCACTATAATTATCTTATCTGAGCTAAGCACTAAGTCAGACAAAAGGTCTGAAAATTCACAGAGAAACTCACAGTAACGACCAGGTGGACGATAGATAATAACAAATAAAACTGGTTTTTTGGGACTTCCAATTTGGATGGACAAGACTAAGAGACAAGCTTTCAAATGAATTAAAGCTCTGTCTGGGTTTTTGATTAATTAATAAGCTGGAATGGAAGATTGCTGCTAATCCTCCGCCCCGGCCCGTGCTACGAGCATTCTGACAGTTAGTGTGACTCGGGGGTGTTGACTCATTTAAACTAACATATTCATCCTGCTGTAACCAGGTTTCTGTTAGGCAGAATAAATCAATATGTTGATCAATTATTATATCATTTACCAACAGGGACTTAGAAGAGAGAGACCTAATGTTTAATAGACCACATTAACTGTTTTAGTCTGTGGTGCAGTTGAAGGTGCTATATTATTTTTTCTTTTGAATTTTTATGCTTAATAGATTTTTGCTGGTTATTGGTAGTCTGGGAGTAGGCACCGTCTCTACGGGGATGGGGTAATGAGGGGATGGCAGGGGGAGAGAAGCTGCAGAGAGGTGTGTAAGACTACAACTCTGCTTCCTGGTCCCAACCCTGGATAGTCACGGTTTGGAGGATTTAAGGAAATTGGCCAGTATTTCTAGAATGAGAGCTGCTCCATCCAAAGTGGGATGGATGCCATCTCTCCTAACAAGACCAGGTTTTCCCCAGAAGCTTGCCAATTATCTATGAAGCCCACCTCATTTTTGGACACCACTCAGACAGCCAGCAATTCAAGGAGAACATGCGGCTAAACATGTCACTCCCGGTCCGATTGGGGAGGGGCCCAGAGAAAACTACAGAGTCCGACATTGTTTTTGCAAAGTTACACACCGATTTAATGTTAATTTTAGTGACCTCCGATTGGCGTAACCGGGTGTCATTACTGCCGACGTGAATTACAATCTTACCAAATTTACGCTTAGCCTTAGCCAGCAGTTTCAAATTTCCTTCAATGTCGCCTGCTCTGGCCCCCGGAAGACAATTGACTATGGTTGCTTGTGTCGCTAACTTCACATTTCTCAAACAGAGTCGCCAATAACCAGAGTTTGATCCTCGGCGGGTGTGTCGTCGAGTGGGGAAAAACGATTAGAGATGTGAACGGGTTGGCGGTGTACACGGGGCTTCTGTTTAGGGCTACGCTTCCTCCTCACAGTCACCCAGTCAGCCTGCTTTCCCAGCTGCTCGGGATCTGCCAGGGGGTAACTAATGGCGGCTAAGCTACCTTGGTCCGCACCGACTACAGGGGCCTGGCTAGCTGTAGAATTTTCCACGGTGCGGAGCCGAGTCTCCAATTCGCCCAGCCTGGCCTCCAAAGCTACGAATAAGCTACACTTATTACAAGTACCGTTACTGCTAAAGGAGGCCGAGGAATAACTAAACATTTCACACCCAAAGCAGAAAAGTGCGGGAGAGGACAGGAGAAGCCGCCATGCTAAATTGGCCTAAGAGCTAGTAGCTACGCTAAGCTAGCGGATTCCTAAAACACGCAAAGTGAATAATGTGTAAATAATTTAGAGGTGATTCAGCAGAAGGAGTGCTTTAGTTAAGGCACGTAAAGATTACACTGGGAAACAAATTGTAATCTAGATAACTAGATCAATCTAACTGCACAGATTAAACAGCTAACAGATACAGAAAAACACCGCTGTGCTCCGGAACAGGTAGTGATACAATACCGCAGTGAGAGCCAACCACCAGTAGAGGCAAGCAAGAGGATCAAACAATAATTTGTATCATTTTTTTATGTCATCAAATGATGTCATAACTTAAAACCTTTGCTATATTCTGGATCCTCTCATCAAGCCCTTTAATTTGGTGTATTGCACGACATGTTTTACTGTAGTCTGAAGTTTGACCTTATTTCAGTGACATTTGCTTATCCCAGGTAATGGCTTATGGGCAAGCCCTATCACTATGTTCATGTCAAAGTTTTAGGCAAATTTCAAAAATTGTGACCAGGAAAGTTGTTCATCGAATTTGGTGTTTGACCTTCCTGTGACCTTGACCTTGAGCTTGATCCTTTTGTGTACTGAAAGGTACCTACTAGGGCTGCTATATTTCAAAAATTTCAATCAGGAAAGTTGTTTAGTTTAATTTAGTCTTTGACCTTTCTGTGACCTTGACCTTTGACCTTGAGCTTGATCCTTTTGTGTACGGAATGGTACCCTGCTTATATGTGAACTTGCAAGAGTCTGCGATGTAAACTGTGCTGCACAGTGAGTTTAAAGGTGAAAAATGCACACAGTTATAAATAAACAACAAAAAATACCCCCATGTACATACTGACAAACATATCTTGCAAAACTTCAATTTGGCCTTAAAAGCCAAGTGACCTCTGTGTATATGTATGCGTGCATGTTTTGGTAAGATATCGGGTGGGTGGCAAGATATCCTAGGACACCTTCTCCCCCGGGGGGCAAGATATCCGGGGGGGGGGGGGGGGGGAAGATAAACTGTTACACTGGGGCCAAAGAAACGTTTTAAATTTATAACCCTCTGAAACACTATTGCCTGCATTTTGACAGCCAATTTTGTTAAGTAAAGCCATAGTTTTTTTTTTTGTTTTTTTTTTTTTTAATTAATCTTTGTTACAGCCTTACTTTAACCCTCTGGGGTCCGAGGGCATTTTTTTGGACAGTTCACTCGCCTGGCATAAATGTTTTGTTATTGCTGTTAACAGCTCTCCCTGCATCCCACAATCACGTTTTATGTCTCTGTGTTTTCAGGACAACCTGTGCTTTCATAATATATATATGCTTTTGTTGTGTTTTATAAGTGTAATAAAGGTTTACAATCAAAAATAAGGAAGGAAAAAGTAAAGCGGAAATAATTTTCCACACACTTTTACTAAAAACCACAGCAAACTATAATAAACAACTGTTTTGACACTTATAAAGGTAATTTGAGGTCTTTTGTGAAAGACTGTACAACAAAAAGGGTCAAACAATAAACACAATGCACATTTTGAACAATATATACAAAATGGTCTATGCGTTTTTTTTTTTTTGTTTTTTTTTTTTTTGTCTTCATGGTAAAAGTAACAGAGTTATCCAGTAACATTCACATGCAAACTAGTGGAGCAATCCTGATAGTTACACACTCATGTTTGAGCACGTGAGATTGTCATCAGAGGCTCTCCGTCTGCTTTCCAGTGATCACTGTGCGTAATGGCACAGGGCGCATTTGGAGCCAATAGTATGTACTCATTGGAGCACCTAGGGGGCTATTCAAATGGGCCAACTAGTAACATATCACTCCTCTAAAATGATCTTTGGCTTTTCATGAGAGGTGAATCTGCCTTATGATGGATTTTGTAAAACCCTGTGACGGTGAACCAATTCCGATTGGACACTCACATTGCGCATGTCATCGCACAGCTTCTATGACGGAGACGGCCAATGGCTGTCCGTGGAGTTAACCTTTCAAGCAAAAAAAAAGTACATTTCTATCTCATATCATTAAAAGTATTTATAAGTTAGTAAAGCTTGGTCTTAGCCATCGTATACGACGGTGTCGGCCCCCGAGGGTTAAAGCCAAAAGAAATGAGGCATCAGGCCAAAACATGGAAGAGTGTGTCAGAGGAGCTCAGAGCTGCTCATTTATACACAGCAGTTTAGAAATCTTTACAAATGTTTTTTTTTACTTCAAGATTACAACCCAAATTGATAGATTTTTTTGTTTTGTTTTTGTACAATTTTTTGCTCATTTTGAAATGGATGCCTGCAACACATTTCAATAAAGCTGGGGCAGGGGCAACAAAAGACTGGGAATACTCAAAGAACACCTGTTTGGAACATTCCACAGGTGGACATCGTTAATTGGAAACAGGTGAGTATCACGATTGAGTATAAAATGAGCATCCCCAAAAGGCTCAACCGTTCACAAGCAAAGATGGGATGAGGATCACCACTTTGTGAACAACTGCGTGAAACATAGTCCAACAGTTTAATAAACATGTTTCTCAACATTCAATTGCAAGCAATTTAGGGATTCCATCATCTACAGTCCATAATCTGAAGATTCAGAGAATCTGGAGAACTTTCTACACATAAGCGGCAAGGCCAAAAACCAACATTGACTGAAGTTAAAACTCTACTATGCAGAGGGAAAAGTCATACATCAACAAAATCCAGAAATGCCGCCGCCTTCTCTGGGCCCGAGCTCATGTGAAATGGACAGACGCAAAGTGGAAAAGTGTGCTGTGGTCTGATGAGTCCACATTTCACATTGTTTTTGGAAATCATGGACGTCGTGTCCTCTGGACAATAGAGGAAAAAGACTATCCAGATTGTTACCAGCACAAACTTCAAAAGCCAGCATCTGTGATGGTATGGGCCATCCAAGCAACGTCTTTTTCAGGGACATCCCTGCTTATTTCAGCAAGACAATGCCAAGCCACATTCTGCACGTTACAACAGCGTGGCTTCGTAGTAAAAGAGTGCAGGTACTAGACTGGCCTGCCTGGCAGTCCGACCTGTCACCCATTGAAAATGTGTGGCTCATTATGAAGCGCAAAATACGACAACGAAGACCCCGGACTGTTGAACAACTGAAGTCGTACATCAAGCAAGAATGGGAAAGAATTCCACCTACAAAGCTTCAACAATTAGTGTCCTCAGTTCCCAAATGCTTATTGAGTGTTGTTAGAAGGAAAGGTGATGTAACACAGTGGTAAACATACCACTGATCCCAGCTTTTTTGAAATGTGTTGCAGGTATCCATTTCAAAATGAGCAAATATTTGAACAAAAGCAATAAAATTTATCAGTTTCAACATTAAATATCTTGTCTTTGTGGTGTATTCAATTGAATATAGGCTGAAGAGGATTTGCAAATCAGCTATTCTGTTTTATTTACATTTTACACAACGTCCCAACTTCATTGGAATTGGGGTTGTAATTTCTGATTACTCTACATTTTGAAGTTTAAAAACACCAAACAAGGTCCTTCATGAGCCCATAAAGCAAAAGTTTCAGCAGTGTCGAAGCCTAAAGGCCTGGTCACACGGCACTTAACGAAGGGCAACGAAGCTCAAACGAAACAAGAAATCTGGACTTTCGTTGGCATTGTTTAATCTTTGCGCAGCTTCGTTCCTGCAGCTGGAACTTTGTCACTATTTTTAAACTCAAAATTTTAACGAATGCCTCCGAAAACCTCAATTGTCCGTATTTTGTCTTTGCTAGTGTTCTTGTGGTTTTCTATTGTTTTGCTTAGTTTTTGTAATGTTAGCACTTAGTTCGACTTCGTTCGGACCAAATGAATGTTTTCACACAGTGCAGAAGCCGATTTGTGAGCTCTGCTGCTCCTCCACAGCAGTGAGGGTGTGGGTGTGGGGCTTCTGCTGCTGCGTGTGATGGGGCGAGTGTGGCTTGCTGTAAAAAAAAAAAAGGCAGAGAGAGAGAGCGCTATCTCTTTTTCTCTTTCTCTCTCTCTCTCCCCCTCCTCCCCCTTTCCTCTGTCTATCTCTCTCTCTCCCTCTGTTCGCTCGCAATGCTGAAACAAGAATCTTTCAATTTGCTTGTGAGGTTTAAATGGAAATATTTTCTACTTTTGTTGTGGGGGGAGTCAAGAAGGACTCTGAACTTTGTGATCTGATGTTCCCAGCCCTGACAAGGAAGCAATGTGTCCGCTGTACATGATCTGGAAAGTGTGTGCCGTTTGCTTTACCATTTTGAGAACGGAGTGGATTTCTGCAATGCAAAAAATATATACAGTAGTGTTCAGAATAATGGTAGTGCTATGTGACTAAAAAGATTAATCCAGGTTTTGAGTCTATTTCTTATTGTTACATGGGAAACAAGGTACCAGTAGATTCAGTAGATTCTCACAAATCCAACAACACCGAGCATTCATGATATGCACACTCTTAAGGCTATGAAATTGGGCTATTAGTAAAAATAGTAGAAAAGGAGGTGTTCACAGTAATATTAGCATCTGCTGTTGACGCTACAAACTCAAAACTATTATGTTCAAACTGCTTTTTTAGCAATCCTGTGAATCACTAAACTAGTATTTAGTTGTATAACCACAGTTTTTCATGATTTCTTCACATCTGCGAGGCATTAATTTTGTTGCTTTGCTCCTTTACTAGTGTGCTTGGGGTCATTGTCTTGTTGAAACACCCATTTCAAGGGCATGTCCTCTTCAGCGTAAGGCAACATGACCTCTTCAAGTATTTTGACATATCCAAACTGATCCATGATACCTGGTATGCGATATATAGGCCCAACACCATAGTAGGAGAAACATGCCCATATCATGATGCTTGCACCACCATGCTTCACTGTCTTCACTGTGAACTGTGGCTTGAATTCAGAGTTTGGGGGTCATCTCACAAACTGTCTGTGGCCCTTGGACCCAAAAGAAGTTTTTCTCTCATCAGTCCACAAAATATTCCTCCATTTCTCTTTAGGCCAGTTGATGTGTTTTTTGGCAAATTGTAACCTCTTCTGCACGTCTTTTATTTAACAGAGGGACTTTGCGGGGGATTTTTGCAAATAAATTAGCTTCACACAGGCATCTTCTAACTGTCACAGCACTTACAGGTAACTCCAGACTGTCTTTGATCATCCTGGAGCTGATCAATGGGTGAGCCTTTGCCATTCTGGTTATTCTTCTGTCCATTTTGATGGTTGTTTTCAGTTTTCTTCCATGCATCTCTTTTTTTTTTTTTTTTTTGTCCATTTTAAAGCATTGTAGATCATTGTAGATGAACAGCCTATATTTTTTTGCACCTGCGTATAAGTTTTCCCATCTCCAATCAACTTTTTAATCAAACTACGCTGTTTTTCTGAACAATGTCTTGAACGTCCCATTTTCCTCAGGCTTTCAAAGAGAAAAGCATGTTCAACAGGTGCTGGCTTCATCCTTAAATAGGGGACACCTGATTCACACCTGTTTGTTCCACAGAATTGACGAACTCACTGACTGAATGCCACACTACTATTATTGTGAACACCCCCTTTACTACTTTTTTTTTTTTTTACTAATAGCCCAATTTCATAGCCTTAAGAGTGTGCATATCATGAATGCTTGGTCTTTTTGGATTTGTGAGACTCTACTGAATCTACTGGTACCTTGTTTCCCATGTAACAATAAGAAATATACTCAAAACCTGGATTAATCTTTTTAGTCACATAGTACTACTATTATTCTGAACACTATATATATTTGAGTTGAGCAAGCGCTTCAGTTTTTTTTTTTTTATTGGAGCAAGACGGAGCACGCAGTGCATCATCAGAGTTTGAACCAGACAGTGAGGATTCTGATGATGGAGATAGAGCTGAAATGATTAGTCAAGTAACTGGAAAAATTCGATTACAAAAAATGTTTGAGGCAAATTCTGTGCCTCAAAGCTTTGTTTAACGTTGTAGTACATATGCCAGCCCTGTGCGTGGCGCTGTAATGTCCCCAGAAAAGCAAACAGAAGAAGCCTAGAGCATGCATGAGCCGTTTAAGCGCTAATCAAATGAGCACAATACCTACAGCTTCCCATTGCGACACACAGAGTGAAATAAAGCCTTTTAGTAGAAAAACAGTCCACACTGATCATCTGAAATAGTTTACTGCGCATTTAAAGCGAAGCAGTGTGTTTGTCTGTTTTTTAAAAAACAGTTTCGTCCGCTGCCTGCTGTCCGCTCTACGTGGGGAGTGCCTATTCACGCGGCGGCCGGTGGCTGCCTCGCTTTGCCCGGAGTGGGCAGCTCAGCACTGCCCTCACATGGCCGTCCCGACCACACTGACAGTCTCTGGAGGAAGTCCACTCTTCCTTCTGTGTTTTGCTCAGACTCGCACTGTGTGTTTCGCTTTTTTCATTTCGCTTTTTGGGCAACATACGCTTCACAAACATGGTAACTCAAATACAGTAATAATAATTTTAAAAAACTGACTGCGAGGCTGCATGTTCAACCTCCAGCTGAAATGCATCGACTGAATCGTAGAGAAAGAGGGATTAAAAAAATCACGAGGGACCCAGTTTACCAACCTTAAAAAAAATTTAAAATGGTTAAATTTTATAAATTGGGCAAAAGAAAAAACAGAAAGCCACATCCCATCGCCATTTAAGCAAATTGTCAAGACTTTGGTCCGACTTTGGTTGAGCTCCTGACACCAGGAAAGATCCAAAACTGGTAAAGAAGGTGAAAAAAATAACTATCCAGGAAAACAGACAGGGATACACTAAATTCGACAATCTCCGTGATGGCGCAGCGACATTGTGCCATTGCTTAGGGAGAGCCCTGGACTATTGATGATGTTTAAAAATGCAAAAGTTCTTTTTATCCAATTACTCGCTTAATAGCCAGAATAATCGATTACTAAAATAATCAATAGCTGCAGCCCTAGGAGGAGATGATCCCTCTTTTGTTCTGGACGAGCAACCTGAGTAGGGCTGAAACGATTAGTCGAATAATTTGATTACAAAAAATGTTTGAGGCAAATTGTGTGCCTCGAAGCTTCATTTAATGTTGTAGTACATATGCCAGGCCTGTGTGTGGCGCTGTAATGTCCCCAAGGGTTGAGTTCTTCTGGACTCACACACTATTCCAACTCATTGTAGAAACTTCGCATAATTTATTGCCACCCTTGAAAAATGCCTATTTTATCAACACGACCCAGTCAAGAGGCCATGGATCTCCATGCCCATCGCTCTAGTTGTACTTATCCGACCAGGTGAAGTCACGTTTGTCTGTTCGTGCGCTGCGCTCCCAGGATTCTGGTCTTCTGTGCATCCCAGAGGTCCAGAAAAAGACTGTTGTGAGTGAGCTTTTTCCCTTTGTGCATGAACTTTGTGGACCAGGCTGAATCTTGACATCAGGCAGGTTCTGTTGATTTATTTAAAACCAAGTTGAAGACCCACTTATAAACTTCGACATATGAGTCATCGGTTGTGGTGCTACCGCTGTGATTATATTAACTTATGAAATTGTAATTATATCATAATTTGATTGTGATTTTAACCTTGTTCTTGTTTATTGATGGAAAGAACTTTACAAATAAATTTATTATTATTATTATTATTTATTTATTTATTTTTTGCTGGTCAGTGGTTTGAACTAGATTTCTGTTTGTTAGATTTTAAAGTTTTAATAACCATTAGACTGAAAATTGGGTATGTTGAAACTTTTTTTTGCTGTAATAATGGTCGATTATTGTTAATGTCCAGTACACCAGAATGGATTTAATTAACATGTTGTTGCAATAAAGCTGATATTTATTAAAGTCAAAGTCGGCTTTATTGTCACTTCTTCACATGTACTAGACATACAAGGAATCAAAATTTCGTTTCTCACCTTCCCTCAGTGATGACAGGACAAGACATTTCTACAATAAGGACAAGTATTTAGTATTTACAGTATAGTGTCTGAGGTAGTAAATGTGGAAAGTGCAGTACTGCAAACCATTCAGTATTTGTAGCAGCAGCAGATTTTGTTGACACTGTGCAAGGTGTGATAGTGATAAAGTGAAACAGTGCAGGACGTTGTCATGGGCAACAGATATATATATATATATATATATATATATATATATTAGCATCTTGAAAGCCTGGGTGCAGCTGGGGGGAGAGAGTTCAATAATCTCACAGCCTGGTGGATGAAGCTCTTTGTGAGTCTGGTGGTGCAGGACCGGAGGCTCCTGTACCTCTTCCCGGAGGGCAAGCGCTAAACAAGTTGTGTGCAGGTGGCTTGCATTACCCACAATTGTGGTTGCTTTGCGGTTGAGGTGGGTGGTGTATATGTCTTGCAGAGAGGGGAGTGAGGCACCAATGGAGTCATTCCAGGTGCATTCACTATGCGCTGCAGGCTTCCTGTTGTAGTCAGTGCAGCTTCCACCCCCACACAGTGATGCAGCTGGAGAGGATGCTGTCAATGGTGCCACGGTAGAAAGTGCTCATGATGGTTGTTGGAGCACTTGCCCGCTTGAGTTTGAGCAGGAAGTAGAGACCTGCTGGGCCTTCGTTGCCACTGATGCAGTGTTGGTGGTCCAGGACAGGTCCTCACTGATGTGCACCCCCAGTAATTTGGTGCTGCTCACTCTCTCCACAGCAACACCCTCGATGGTCAGTGGCAGGTGTTGGGTGTGACCTTTCCGGAAGTCAACAATAATCTCCTCGGTCTTGCTGACATTCAGCAGGAGGTTGTTGTTTCTGCACCACGTGGTCAGAAGGTTGACCTCTTCCCTGTAGTGAGTCTCATCGCCCTTGGTAATTAGCCCCACCAGAGTTGTGTCATCCTCAAACTTCACTGTGTGGTTTGTGCTGTGGGTTGTTGTGCAGTCATGTGTCAGTAATGTGAAGAGCAGTGGACTGAGCACGCAGCCTTGGGGAGCCCCTGTGTTCAATACAATGCTGCTCGAGGTGTTGTTGCCAACACGGACTGCTTGTGGCCTCTGGGTGAGGAAGTCCAACAGCCAGTTGCAAAGGGAGGTGCTGAGCCCACTTTGTCCAGTTTGCAGATGAGCTGTTGAGGTATTATGGTGTTGAACGCTGAACTGAAGTCTATGAACAGCATTCTCACATATGAGTCCTTCCTGTCCAGATGGGTGCAGGGCTGAGCAGATTGTCCTCTGTAGAAAGCTTGGCTCTGTATGCGAACTGGGAGGGGTTAGGGTGGGGGGAGGATGTGACATGACTAGCCGTTCAAGCACTTCATGATGATGGGTGTCAGTGCCACTGGACAGTAGTCACTGAAGCAGGATGGAGCTGATTTTTTGGCACAGGTATGATGGTGGCAGCTTTGAAGTATGATGGAACAACAGCTTGCTTCAGGGAAGTGTTAAAGATGTCTGTGAAGACATCCTTAAGCTCCTCTGCGCAGTCCTTCAGCACGCGAGCAGGGATGTTGTCCAACCTGTTTTTGCGGGTGTTGATGGCCTCCAGTGTCTTCTTCACGCTGGTGACAGAGAGGCACAGGGTCTGGTCGTGGGAGGGGGTGGGGTCTTCTGTGGCTGTGTGGTGTTCAGTGCTTCAAAGTGTGCAAAGAAGCGGTTCAGGTTGTTGAGCAGAGAGGTGTTGCTCTCACAGCTCTGTGGTGCTGGCTTGTAGTCAGTGACGGCCTGAATGCCTCGACACAGGCTCTGTGCGTCCTTGCTGTCTCTGAAGTGGCACGTTATCTTTTGTGTGTAGTCCTTTTTTGCCTTCCGATGCCACGGGACAGGTTGGCTCTCGCTGTTCTCAAGCCAGATTCATCCCCAGCTCTGAAGGCTTTGTCTCTGGCTCTCAGCAGCTTGTGGACATCACCTGTCAGCCTTGGTTTCCAGCTTGGCCCGGATGATGATGGTTTTTGTGTGGGTCACATCATCAATGCACTTTGTGATGTAGGAGGTCACAGTGTCTGTGTTCTCCTTAATGTCAGTGTTGTTTGTTGTTGTAGGTTGCTGCCTGTTTGAACATTTCCCAATCCATTGTGTCTAAGCAGTCCTGGAGAGCAGAGGTGGCCCCCTCTGGCCACACTCTTACCTGCTTCTTAACAGATCTGATGACTTTCCCAGTTTTCTGTATGCTGCATTAGCATAACAGTGATGTGGTCAGATAGTCCGATGTGGGGGAGGGGGTGGCTTTGTATACTCCTTTGTGTGTGGTGCCAAGTCCAAGATATTTTTTCCCCTTGTTGGGAAATCAACATGCTGGTGAAATTTTGGAAGGACAGTTTTGAGATCAGCATGATGAAAATCTCCAGTGAGGATGATAAAACCGTCTGGGTGTGCAGTTTGTTGTTCACTGATAGCCTGGTACAGTTCGCTGAGTGCTGCATTCCATCACTGCTGCTGTGGGGGGGGGGGGGGGGGGGGGGGGGGGGGGGGGGGGGGGGTGGGGAGAGCAACCAGCAAAATCACAGTAAACTTCCTGGGCAGATAGAAGGGACGGCATTTAATGATCACAAACTCTGCTAGTGATGTGCAGTGTTTGCACACCACCCCAGCGTCCCGGCACCGCTCATTCCGAATGTAGACACACAGACCCCCGCCGCGAGTCTTTTCTCCGTTTACGAGGGCCCGGTCAGCTCGATAGCATGCTAGCTACTCCAGTTGTACAGCAGAGTCCGGAATGTTGTCATTTAACCATGTTTCAGTGAAAACACGCACACAACAGTTACTCACTGTACGATTCGCTGACCTCAGCAGTCGTATGTGATCCATTTTGTTGTCCAGTGATCATACATTAGCCAGGAGGATGGATGGTATAGCTGTGCGAGTTGGATTAGCCGCTAGCCTAGCTCAGATACCTCCGTGCTTGCCCCTCTTGTGTTTCCTCACACACCGTTTCCGGTGCTTCCTCTCCCGGTGAGGAGATGCAGGCGAGTCCGGTATTGTCAGCTGCCGGAATAATCCAAGCTCCTTTAGCGTCTCTGTTGCGAAGTCCAAAACGTTGCAAATCTTGCTTTTGGATATGTCTAGCAGGCTCTGTCGGCTGTACTTGTATTCCGACGTTGACAGACGAGACGAAAAAGACATAAAACTATCTGACAAACACTTATCTGACAAACATATCACCGCAAAGTTGGGAAGCGAGGGGCCACTGTGTCTGTACGCGCCACCATCTCTAATATGGCTATATATGTCAATCTGTTTATATTAATATAATGGGTTTTCTGATGCATGTTTAATACATTTAGGAGTGTCGAATAGAGTTCTTCGATTGAATTTCATAGATTTATACATTTTCATTAGTAATGTTGTAAAAGATACTTTTCTGTGTCCCGTACGCCACATGAAATTTTCAAAACTTTCTCTCCTAATAGCTATCTTTCTAGTGTGGAGGCAAAAATGATTTTACGTCAAAGTGTCTGAGGTTGTTTGTGGAAATAAGTCAAGAAATTGGCAGATTAAAATAAGCTTTTAATTTGAGGCCTCGAAGACACACGCACTAGTCAGAAATCTGAACAGCAGGATTTTGAATATGTCTGTGTCCACAGCATTTCTGAGGAGTTCTTTGTACATTCAGAGAAAGGCGGGTTGCCACAAACGGTCACGTACAAATTTACCTGAATATGAAACTTTGAGTTTCCCATGAAAACTCTTGCTGAAAATGAATGTTATCATTTCTGCTGTGCAGGAGATGGATTGGAAGGTCAGGCAAAAACAATGTGGTTATTAATGCAGCTGCTTAGCTAATCAGATTACATGGGACCTTCAGTACAGAGTTAAATGCAAACGTTTTAGGCAGGCTATGTGTAAGACATTAAATGAATAATTTTCACACTACACTAACAAATCATTTTATGAGAAGTATTGTCAGTCAGAACTTGGATATCATATAAGAAAGTTAATCACTTTGATTATACCAGGCTGCTAGTGTCAAAGCATCTCTAAATGTCCCAGTTCACAAGGGCTAGGTCCAACCTTACAGCAGGGTCATTACTAGGGGTCAACTGATGAGGATTTTAAGTGCCAATACAGATTCAGCAGGGATTGGAGGATGATATTTGCTTGCAGTAAAACGTATCAAAAAGGTCTCAAAAATGAGTATAATGTACTCTTAACATAAAACTTTACGACCTTCACACAAAAAGTGCAAGGAGCTACAAATAACATTATTATGAAGTTGAACAAATAAATAAATCCAGCTGACACAGCTCCAGTCTGCACTCTGTCTTCTTCGTGTTTGTCTGTGTTAACTTTTCTAACAAATCAAGTGGGCGGGACTTTGCTACAGACCAGAAAGCAGCGATTCATATTTTAAAGGAATGGTTTGCGCTAATAGCCCCTCAGTACTTGAAGTAAGGGGCCATTAGCTTCATATGATGGGTTCTTCTAAGACATCAATGGGTCTGTGTGAAGCAGAATGAATTAAAGTAAGTTTTAAAATGTTTTGTAATCTGCTGTAAGAGCACAACCTGAGGCAATTTGACTTAATAATGCAAATTTCATATTTCTGTCATGCCATTGTTAGAAAAATATGAATTTACTTCTTTAACTTTAAATAAATATAAAAGCCTCAGGTAAGGTGTGCCATGGTATCAAATTCTTTGAATTTTACTAGCTAAAAGTTGTAGTTTGGTTTGCAGACCAAACATTAGTCAAAGTACAGAGTGTCACATTATCATATTTATACACGTGAGGATAAGTTGTTTGAAATACAGTCATCTGAATGCAGCTCCACTCAATTTCAACCACATCCAAAGGTCAGCAATTTCATACATCCTATTTTCCCCTTTGGCTCGCAACGACGACTTCAACCCTGGTCATGTCCGCGCAGTAGGCTACTGCAGGTTATACTAATAAGAGCAAAGAATACAACACTTAGATAAAATACAAATTGTAACAGTCATTTTATGTTATGCATAGGTCATAAATAATGGTTAAAAGGTTTTTCTCCCATCAAATATGAAGGAATTAGCTGGAAACTTTCAGCTGTGCACTGCAGCTTCACATGGATGCTTATTCGCCGTCTTTGGACGGATTTCCGTCTTTTTGCAAAATCTCACCGTCTAATAGAACTAGCAAAACATTCATTTTTATTTCCTCAAATCCATACATATCAACCTATACGGATTGTCCGTAAATTATACAGTTTTCTGAGTTTCAGAGTCATACGGACGTACGAATAAAGTCTTACGGATATTCAGGGTTTGGTCTGCAGTGGCTCTGTAATCAACCGTTTCTGCAGCGCGACTCCACTTTGATGCATGAGCCATTGAAGCAATGCTTCGAACCACTGGCTAGTGGTTCTTTGATTCGCTGCTCTTCAGAAGCGGTAAGTCCACTTCTTAACTCCTCTCAAAGCCATTAAAATATTGTGAGTCGCTTTTGTGTGGATTAAAGTCACTAACTGGGACTCTTGTCTTGTTGTAGTCAAGAAACGAGAATCGTCCTCCGTTCCGTTGACACAAAATTGCCGCTTTAAATAAAATGACACCTCTTTCCAAACGCTGTAATACAGAAAAAACTACAATCGACTAAAACGTGTTTTTTTTCTTCCCAAAATGAGACGTCCTGTGTTCTTTATGAATTAAACTGATGCTGACATACAGCACAGCAGCTGTAACAGCTCAGATATATGGAAAGACATGCATGCCAAAATGTCTGAAAGGAAATGCTTTTGACAAAAACTACAGATTTTGTTTATTTCTATTTATGTCCAGAGATCAAGGATCCACCATGTAGAGTTATTATGTCCAAAGTTTAAGGATCCAGTGACAATTTCATATTTATTTACTTTAAGACTCAATAAAATGTTGTTCAATTCAATTTCAATTTAATCGGCTTATAAACGCCAAATCACAACAAAAGCCGTCTCAAGGCACCTCACATAGAACAGTTCAACATAAAAAATTAAATAAATAAATAAAAAATAAAAAATTCAAATACATAATTAAAAACAGAAGTAAAAGAATAAAACAGATAAAAATAAAACTATTCATAAGAAAGAGAATAAAAATAGGTTTTAAGGCTTGACTTAAAGTATAGTAGATATTGTAGATTGATATTCATGTTTTGTACATCCATATTAATTTAGTCAGTGTGATATTCATATAGATTTTACACAGGAGAGAAACCAGGATGTGGAACATTGGTTGATGTGTTTATACTGTGTTTATGTAGTTCTGTAAGAAGAAAATGTGACACTCTAGTTATAGAATGACTGATTAGATGCCATGTCAGTGTTCAGAGCAGACAAACAGGCTGACTGTATATGTATTTACTATAATAGTATGTATACATGGTAATGTCATCTGTGATGGCATACAAAAGTGAATTGATCCTAAGCAGAATCTCATCAGTATTATGTGTTGTATCTTTATTTAGTTTGAAAGCAATTATCTAGTCTATAGTCTGAAAGCATTATGAAGTTAACTAGTTCTTTGAATGCTGAGATTTTATTTGCCTAGTCTTTGAGCCCAATCAAAAACAAACTAAAGTTTTTTGCATGAGTTAGCTATATTGTAAACTGTTGTGTCGTTATATTCTGTATATACTCCTACAGGATGGTACAACATGCCATACTGCATGAGATCACAAGAATTTCAAGTCCAAATTCAATCCAAATAATGCACCAAAATGCACCACAGGGCACTTAAATTTGTAAAATTTCTGGGGGGGGGGGGGCAAACCTCCTCCAGACCCCCCCACCCTTTTCGCCGCGAATAGTTGCTGGCTTTTAATTTACCAAGTCTTTGGATTGCTGTCTTTTTTTTTTCATCCTAAGCATCCATGGCTTCACTCTGAGCTGCAGCGCACAGAGCGTAAAGGTGGAACTTGGCAACTGCTGAGTCGTGCGTACTGCAAAAACAAACTGTCATATCGGCTGATATCAATATCCGCAAAAATGCTGATTATCAGTGCCGATAATCTGAACTAAATATATGTTGGTCTTGACCCCCAAACCTCAGATTTGTCAGTTTCAGGTCAACTGCATGAAGGGTTTCTGAGATGAAGGCATTTCCCAGATAGAATTGTTTTTGTTGTTGTTTTTAGGAAATCAATCTATTGCTCAACAATAAAAAAAAAAAACCCACATCTTTTATCTTTTTATAATGGTAGGTAACTTGCTGGGGTACAATATCTACAGGATGTTGGCAGTATCCACCCCAAAATTAGTTCAGATTTTTAGGATACTAATTGTCCAATCTGGACAAATGAGTTAGGAGTTATGACCATTTGAAATGTGGTGACTATGCCATTTGTTGGTGAAATTTACCGACAAAAAAAATCCCTGCAATTATTTTGGAAACCTCTCATTTAGTTGTCCTGAAATTTTAGATTTGAGGTTTGGGGTCAAGTCCAACAACATATATTGTGGATTTCATTAAAGACTGAGGAGGTGAGGTTCAGAATCCCTCTGTGATTGGGTGAGTTTCTGTGGAATGAAACAGCACCAAAACAGCGTTTTCTCTTTGGCTTGGTCATGTGACCTCCTGCAGGATGTGGAACAGCAGCTCTTTGGTTTCAGTCCTGGCCTACATGTAGGATGTGTGTTTGATGAATACCTCCTGAATGTGAGCAGGTTCAACATGGTGGGCGTGGCTCAGAACTGCACTAAAACATTAATGGAGGGTTGACCCATTTCTGCAAGCTAAACTTCTGCCTCATTGACATTAAGAACATGGCTTTGATTTTGTTTGTTTATGTTGGATTTTAAGAATAAGGTTTCCCAGCAGGGGGCGATGCAGTGAATCTCATTACCTGTCCTCAGGAACCTACAGCTGATTGTCTGACTCTGATTGTGCCTGGTCTTGATTGGCCGAACACACACAACTAGCAGGGAGAGCTCAGGGACCAGGTGTCGCAGACCGACAGTCCCCCTAAAAATTAGTCTGCCCTGCCTCCACTGCGCATGCTTCTTTCAGTGCTCTGAGGTGGAGTCTCTTCACCCAAGCAATCACATGGATTAATGGGGGTTATTAGCCATCAGATGATAAAGGTAAACCTCTTAAATCATTCTAAAGAGTCAGTTTTAAGTAGAAACGAGGCGATACTGGGTGACGCTTTGAAATGTGTTCAGTCCTGGCCCTGATGCTTCGCTACAAGCTCGTTTAGGGAGATTAGGCCGCAGGGCTTCTGATCACTTAATCCACCTTTTATGATGAAATATGCTGACTTTAGTGGGAATGATTGTTGTAGAAACGCTTCAGATATCTGTCACTGAGATAAATGATGACTGGAGGCAGTTTGAAGCAAAAAACGAGGTGATAATCACTGAACTCAGCTAATGACACATGCACAGTGAAGGCAAGGAGGACCAGTTTTTAGGGGGACTGTTCGGTTGGCGACACCGGCATTGAGAACCGTTGTCTTCCTGCTGCTTCCTGTGTTTGAAGTGGGCTGGGCTTATGTGAACAGCGGGTCTCAAGGCACCGGTACCACCGTCCTGTTTAGCCAGCTATTCAGATATTCCCAAAC
This sequence comes from Thalassophryne amazonica, assembly GCF_902500255.1. NCBI lineage: Eukaryota > Metazoa > Chordata > Actinopteri > Batrachoidiformes > Batrachoididae > Thalassophryne > Thalassophryne amazonica. Next base: position 5,635,526 of record NC_047110.1, read on the forward strand.
GACGCTGCCCTTCACGTCTTCAATGTAAAGTTGATTTTCTGTGTTTGTCCTTACAGCTGTGTTGTCATGGCAGCGACCAGTGTGCCGGAGCCAGCGGTGCCCACCACGCTGAAAAGTCCCAGTTGATCTTAAAAGGTAATTACAGTGTTTCACAATATTTAGTCTGAGTTCCTGATTCCAGGATGTGATGCTGAGTAGAAGAGAACTGGGAGTGGTGGGTTGGCCGTGGCTCAGCACTCAGACATTTGACTGAGCTCAGAATGACGCCATCACTCCGTTTAAAAAGGGATCCAGAACCCAAACCCCAGTCATCAGGCTCCCGCTGAGCCTATACGTTTGTGTTTGAATATGAATAGAAAAGAAGTGAATTCAACTTTATTTGGTGCAGTCACCCCCCCCCCCCCCCCCCAAGAAAGTTTAACACCACAAGTGTACCACCAGTTTTCACACACCTTCACTTTATTTTATGATGCAGGTAAAATCATTTATCAAAGTCACATTTCTCAGCAGTGACAAAGGAAATAAGGCCTTGCTGTCAGACTTTGATCCCCGTCAGTCTTGTGATGTCATGAGGATGTCAGAGGTGAAAGCAAAGCTAAGAAAGTGAAGAAAAAGATGAAAGGAATAAAACCTGGGAGAGATTAGGATCATGAGAAAAAAATGTCCTCTACTCCTCCCTGCTCCCAGGACAAATGTCCTTCATAAACCAGCCAGCAGTTTTTAGGTTCTAGCCTCAGACAGACAGAACTGCCGCACTCATCTGTTAACTCACACAAAGTGAAGATGTCACGCAAGTGATCAAACCTTTTACTGCCAGAATTTAAATTTAGTTTATAATTATTTGAACCTTTCAGAATCAGAATCCTTCACTGTCACTGAATAGAGTGCAGTGAAATTGGCTTTGAGCCCTAATGGTGCACGGGCCTCGGGACTGTAAGTCTGAGTGGTAGCAGCACGTCCCACCTGAGACTGTCCAACTGTGGAACTCTGTGGCAGAAACAAGAATCAAACCACCAGACTATTGATTTACCCTCTCAGCGCTTGTGCAGGTGAGAACCTGAGAATGTACGTGTCAGCAGTGACATGTTGAGGAATTCCTGTAAGAATGTTGAGTTTCTAAATGAGTAAGATCATGGAACAGGCAGGGATTGAACCCTGAACCTCTTACATGCCAAGCAAATGACTAACCCACTGATCCATTGAGGACATTGTACAAATATACTAAATTCTGATAATTGAATAATGGAGGGTTGGGGCAACTGGTTGACATCGATTGTGTTGATTGCTTAATTTTGTAGATTTCTGTGGTGTGTGTCAGTTTTTACTGTTTAGTGGAGACAAAAGAAGAATGAGAACAAAATCATTATTCACATTTAAGATGGGGGATTTAAAAAATGAAGAATGATCAGTTGGTTGATAAAGAAAGTTGATTAATAATTGATTTCTTATAATTGCAGGACACCAGGTCTTCAGTGAGGGACAGTGTCCCTCCAAGGGCACAATTTAGAACTAGAAATTGGGGGGGGGACCAAAGTGTGAGGCACGCAGGGCCGAAGCCTGTAGGCCAATGGTTTCTAGATAAGCTCAGATGCATTCTGAGCATCCAGAACAGTAATTTTAATGTTTGAGAAGACCATAAGTGGACACCATTTGACTTATGCAATTTGAAACTGTGGATATAAGTACTTTATTCTGAGAATAGCCAGCATTGATTTTATTAACATCCTGGGTGTAAATAAGGTATCACCACGTGTATAACTCAAAAAGAATGATAGGTTGAGTTTTCATTAAAAAAACAACTGCAATGTGGTAAAATGTATTTATAAATATGAAGAACAGGGTCTTAATAATGATTAACTATCGCTTACTCTGTTTGTTTTTGCATAAGTTTGAAAAAACAACAGATCATAAGTTTAGGATAAATTACTTATCATGAAGTTAAATTTCGAAGTGTCACTAATGACAACATTCATACTGAACATAATTTCGCTTGCATAAACTGATTCTGGAGATCAATCATAATTGCAGATGGGCTTTCTGAGGTCCCAGATAGCTTTCTGATTTCCTTTTCTAACTTTCAGAATTTAGTAAATTAGCATGTGGTCCATTGATACTTATGTGTGGACACTAGTCCCTAGAGGCAACTATTTTTGGTTTCATATCTTGGCAAATGCAGTCCCAGAAAATTCCGAATGTGACAAACAAGAACAGTTGTTTGTAAACAAGTCAATGCTGCTAAAAATACAAACTTGCAGAAACAAAGATACTATTCTGACATGGTTTGCACATAGACTGACATAGCATGTTTCAAGTACACACATATATGTCAGAAGGTGGGGGGACATACCATATTCTGTCCCCCCTGGTTGAAAAGGTGGGGGGGACATGTCCCCCCTATCCCCCACCAAATTGTGCCCATGTCCCCTTGGTGCAGTCTTCACTAATCTCTTACATTTCTTCATAAAGAGAGACTGGTTTGGGTTTTTTTTTTTTTACTTATTTCTGTTTTTTGTTGTGTGTGCGTGCACAGTGGTTTCAGCGAAGCCCCAGTTCTCCAAGCTGCCAAACAGTCCCACTCGGCTGAACTCCTTTGTTGAGGTGACGGCTGATGGCCTGACCAGTGAAAGTAAGGAAAACAGGAAAACGCAGCGGACAGCAGGAGCTGCAGTGGAATGAAGACCTGGTCCTGTGAGTGCACGCTGACCCCCCCCAAACACACACACACAGGTGTCAGGAACACACCGTCTTCTCTGTGTCAGCACACTGGCAGGACCAAAAGGTTTTGAGTAAAAGCTGCTCAGTTTTCATGCTGTTGTCTTCCTGGTGACTGGTGCACACACCCGGTGACCTTGCCAAAGGTAAAGTCACAGTTTTGACCCTAAAATCAATATGCTTCTGGGGTCACTGTGTAATGCATGTACCTGGTTTGGTGACAGTCAGGCCAGTAGAACCTGCAGGATTCAAGTACTCTCACTCACAGGTGTAATGTCACCGGACTGACTGACTGACTGCACAGACTTACTGACTGATTAACTGAATGCACAGACTGACTGACTGCACAGACTTACTGACTGATTACTGAATGCACAGACTGACTGACTGCACAGACTGACGTCTGGGCCACTGACTGTGCTGTGGGGGAAAAAAATGCATCCAAGAATTTGTTGCTCAAATTTTAATTTATTTAAAGTTTTCTGAAATAATAGCCTATCAAACATTTACATACTGATCCTTATGTTTGGCTCACTGTCCCTGAGCAAGTCCTGACTGTGACCAGGTGCTTGTGGGTGGATGTTAGAACGCTCGTCTCTGCATTGCTGCTGGGTTAATTAGTTGATTTCCAGGCACACAGTCCATTTGATAGGGTTGAGGTTTGGACTGTGAGAAGGCCTTCAGAAGAACTTTAACCTGACTTATTCACTCCACAACCAACTTTCATCTCTGCTTGGGGTTCACTGATCTGTTGAAACACAAAGTTGTGTGTTGTGTGGGCCGCTGAAGAGGGGGTACTGCTGGCCCACCACCAGAAGGCGCCCTGCCTGAAGTGCGGGCTTCAGGCACGAGAGGGCGCTGCCGCCTCAGGAACAAGCCGTGGTGACAGCTGTCACCCATCATCCGTGACAGCTGTCACTATCATCACATCTGGTATAAAAGCAGGAAGACACCGCCACCAAACTGCCAAGATCATCTTCATCTGAGGTATACTCTCAGCCTTTTGTGATTTATAAATCTGTTATGTGAGTGTTTGCGGAGAACCGTCATTTTTACGGAGGCTGTGCAAGACGGCGCTCCTTTTCATCTGAGAACCGCTGCAACGTGTTGAGTGAGAGGTGGAGGTGGCATTCCCACCATTGTTACTGGGTGTTCACAACCACTCACCCTTTGACTGTCTTTTGCTTTCTGCCAGCAGATACCAGGTCCGACACGCCGGGAGGTGGCCACCTGGGGACTCCGGGACTTGGCGGCTCCAGTATTCCTCGGGTTCAGGTGGCGGTGGAAATCGGTGGTTCCGGTTCGTGTCCAGACGGGCGTCTCCTATCGTCGAGCCTGCCCACACGACACCTTTATTAATTGACTGTTGCACATTCTGAATCTGCTGTGTTTGGTTGTGACATTCACAACAGTAAGTGTCATATTTGTCTCCTTCCATTGTCCGTTCATTTACGCCCCCTGTTGTGGGTCCGTGTCACTACACATTCCCCAACAGTTGTGTCCAAGTTTCAACCTTTTAGCTCAGTGTGGGCAACAAGGACCAAGATGAAGCAGGTTTTTCTTTACAGTCAGTCACCTTGTTGACAATCTGTGATCCTCTTTCTCAGATCTGCACTGAGCTTGTTGGGACTTTCCCATTGATTATACAGTTGGGTTGGTCAGTCCAATAAAACCTGTTTTATGTTGGCACATAACCCAACTAGCAGTTGTCAGTCTTGATCAGTAACAGGAAGTTAAGAATCTCAGCTAGCATTTTTAACATTCAACACCACTGAATTAATAATGTATCGGGTGTATGTATAATTTTGACCCTGTGTAGAAAAACCAAAACAAATTAAAAGGTGAACATCACATTGGGTTTTCATTGCAGAGCTGTGGTGTGCAGACAGTTCAAATGAATCATTTATCGCTGCCACAACATTCACATCTGTGCGTGTATGTAAACGTCTGACCATAAATTCAGGCCTTTAACCTCAGTCATGTACATCATAGGCTCAAACTGAGTGCAGTAATGTGGACAAAGAAGAGGGACGGGGGGGGGGGGTTCCCGGTCTACGGCCTTTTCAGACCATTTTAGACAGATACTAGTAAGACTGAGTTATTTTTCAGGTCACTTATTTATTTGGAGAAATTAATTTATGTGTGTCTGAATGTGGGCAGCCATTTGTGTTACTTCGGATCTGTGACCAAGATGGATTTTTTTTTTTTTTTTTTGCTGGTGGGGGCCGGCACACGTTATGATACCAATATTCATTCATTCATTCGGTATCAGTACCCACTTCCTCTGATCAAGGGTCATCGGGGGCTGGAGTCTGTCCCACCTACGGTCAATTTGAAGCTTCCAGTCCATCTAACCTGCATGTCTTTGGACGTGGGAGGAAGCCAGAGCCCACAGAGGGAACCCACACAAACAAGGGGAGTACACGCAAACTCCACACAGAAAGGACCAGCGGGGAGGCAATCACCAAATTCTCTTCCTGTGAGAAAACAGTGTCAACCATTAAAACACCGTGCCACCACGATGCCAATATTAAGAAGCAAAAAAATTTATGATACTGATGTATCTGACACACACACACATACATACATACATATATATGTATGTGTGTGTGTGTATGTATATGTGTGTATATATATATATATTAGGGATGTGAATCGTACAACAACTCATGATTCAATTCGATTCCGATTCTTGGGGTGACGATTCGATTCAGAATCGATTTTCGATTCAAAGAGCTCTGAAAAATAGTTATATTACTTAAAAAATGTTTACGTTTAAGAAAATGCAGCTTTACAAGGTTAATCAAGTGATTCTAGATGTAAATTTACTTATCTGCTTTGCTCGTTCGGAGTTGGCTGGCAGGTTAGCGAAGTGCTGGTCAGTAGTCGGCAGATAACGCTGCTCCGCTCCTTTTCGCTCCGGGTCATAGCGTAGCATGTGGGCTTGCAGAGTTGAAGTGTTTCCGAAGTACTTGACTTTCATTTTGCAGATTTTGCACACTGCGTAAGTCATGTCAAGCTCCTTCTTACGCAGCAAATAATAAAATCCAAAATGCGCTCAAACATTTGCCTTCAGCAAAGACGGTGCTGGCTGAATTAGCTCTTCGTCCGCCATGCTAAGCTACAGCCACTGAACTCTGCAGGTCACGAGTGTTTGAAGCACGCCGGACCACCCCCACCCTCGCGGGGACGCTGTAATACGGAAGCCGTTGCCTGACAAACAGTACACGCAGCGAGTAAGTAAGATTATGTTTAAAAAATGCTTTTAAAAAAATCGATTCTTGGACATTTTGGATCGATTCTGAATCGTAATAAATAAGAATCGCGATTCGGACGTGAATCGATTTTTTTTTTCCTACACCCCTAATACATACATATATATATTAGGGGTGGGCAAACATAAAAAATCTTAATCGCATTAACTC